>NC_051154.1:358557318-358629098 GCF_013339745.2 Dermacentor silvarum | reverse complement strand
GGAGGGTTTACCCCTATGGGGCAGCCAGCCATAGGTTGTATCATATTGGGTCATAGTTGTAGCGTTCAGCTGGCGTTTGTGGACCCTGTGTTTTACAGGTTTGCTGCTTCCTCTTGTAGGCTGCACGGTGGGTGGCTCGCGTTACTGACGAAAAGCCCCGTTCACTTATGGCAAGTTCGTTCCGCCAACTCCTGATCGCCCCACTTTTTGGTAACTGACAGAGATTTTCCCCCCGCTATCCTGTAGTTCAATGCAAAAGTGGAGAAAAAGCAGGTTGTGAGCAAGCAATTGGCAACTACGGCATCGATTCTAGGACTGCAAGAGGAGAGATGTTAGTAGAATTCGCGGAAAGGAATAGGCTCCGAATAATAATACCTTCTTCAGGGGCGCAGTAACAGGAAGTGGACCTGGAAAAGCCCTAATGGAGAAAACAAGGAATGAAATAGATTTCATACTCTCTGCCGATCCAAGCATAGTGCAGGATGTAGAAGTGTTAGGTAAGGTTAAGTGCAGTGACCATAGGTTAGTGAGGTCTAGGATTTCTCAATTGAATGAGAGAGAGAGAGAGTGAAATTAGTCAAGAGGAACAGGCCAACCTAGAGGCAGTAAGGGTAAAAGCAGACCAATTCAGGCTGGTGCTTGCAAACAAATATGCAGCTTTAGAAAAGGAAGATAAAGACAACATAGAGGAATGAATGAAACCGTAACTAGGTTGATTCAAAAGCAGCAACTGAAGTGGGAGGTTAGGGCACCAAGGCAACCAGTAGGTAAGCTTTCCCCAAGAAACAAAGGACCTAAATAAGAAACGACAGAAGATGAAAATGTCCAACTCAAGAGATCAGATAGAATTCGCCTGAACTGTCAAAACTAATCAGCAAGAAAAAAGGTAAGGGATATTCGAAATTATAACGTG
Organism: Dermacentor silvarum; assembly: GCF_013339745.2. Classification (NCBI taxonomy): domain Eukaryota; kingdom Metazoa; phylum Arthropoda; class Arachnida; order Ixodida; family Ixodidae; genus Dermacentor; species Dermacentor silvarum. The sequence continues at coordinate 358,628,185 of NC_051154.1, read as the reverse complement.
GGAAAGATTGAGGAAGCCGTAAATTATGGACGCAGCATTAATCAGTAAGAAGAAAGCTTGGCATAGACAAGGCAAGATGTATGCACTGAAAGATAAGCATGGTAATATCATCAGCATTTCGATGACCTAGTAAAAGCAGCGGAAGAATTCTATACTGACCTGTACAGTGCCCAAAACAGCCAAGCTACTTTCATTCAAAATAGTGATGAACCGGATACAGAGGCTCCTTCTGTAACTAGCGCTGAGGTTAGAAGGGCCTTGAAAGACAAGACCAGGGGAAAAGCTGCTGGAGAAGATGGAATAACAGTAGATTTAATCAAAGATGGAGGAGATATCATGCTTCAAAAGCTTGCGGCCCTTTATAGGCAATGCCTCACAACTTCATGTGTACCAGAGAGCTGGAAGAACGCCAACATTATACTAATCCATAAGAAGGGAGAGGTTAAAGAACTGAAGAATTATAGACCCATTAGCTTGCTTTCAGTATTGTATAAAATATTCACCAAGATAATTTCCAATAGAATCAGGGCAACACTTGACTTCAGCGACCAAGAGAACAGGCTGGCTTCAGGAAGGGATATGCTACGATGGATCATATCGATGTCATAAATCAGGTAATCGACAAATCTGTGGAGTACAATCAACCTCTCTACATGAGTTTCATAGATTATGAAAATCCAAAATCAAAAAAGATGGCTGACTATTGGAGTAGCACACGAGGAATAAGGATTATAAACAGGGATAAGGGGCCTCAGAAAGGCTGGCCAAAGTTTCGATAGGAGGACCTATCTTCGTCAAAGGCGGCCTCGTCATCCTCGGCGGGTTAGTTTTAAAGGGTTAGTGGAGTGACGTCACGTCGATGTCCGCTGTGGCTGTCTATAAAGAGAGAGACTGAAAAGAAAATGAGCGCCGGCGCTTGACAGGCTAGGCGCGGTTTCTAAGACGAGGGGACCAGAGTGGGAGAGCGAGAAAGTGGCAAAAAAAATTATTAAAAAAAACACCGTCAGAGGGGGTTGGGGGAGCGAGAGGCGAGTGAGCGTTCGGAGGAGTCGTGGTCGGCGTGCGTTTGGGGTCCCTGAAGAGCCGGTCAGTGTGCAGGTCACAATACGAGTTGAAAGCATGACTTGAGTAGCGTAGCATCAAGGCACCGGGTAATTTTGTGGTTGACAGGGAGCAGCTTGGTCCGTCAAGGGACGTTAGCCTCCCTAGTTCGCCCTAGGCGTCGTCGCGGCGGTATACAGAATTGGCGATACCTTGTGTGGTCAAGGCGCCGAAAAAGGTATCCTGGCGTCTGGGATTTTGGACTGTCTCGGTGTGGATCTCGTGTGGAGAAAAAAAAAAAGAAAGCGCGTTTGAGAAAAAAAAAACCGGCGCAGGAGGGTGACAGTGTAGAAAAAATATAATTAGAAATTTAAACATGGGGGGGAGACAGGTGTACCTGGAAAAGCGCTCGTATGGTTGATCAATGCGTAAAAGCATGGAGGACGATAATCAATTCAGTGGTAGGGGAGATGCAGGGAAGAACTGGAAATGGAAGAATAGGTGAGGTTTAGGGAGAAAAAAAAGAAAAAGAAAAAGAAAAAACGGCACAGGTGAGTGACAGCGGAAGAAATATAATTTGAAACATGAACACTGAGGGGACAGGTGTACCTGGAAAAGCGTTCGTATGGTTTATCAATGAGTAAAAGCATGGAGGAGGATAATAAATTGAGTGGTAGGGGAGATGCAGTGAAGAACTGGAAATGGAAGAATAGGTGAGGTTGAGCATCGAGATTAGCTGGAGGTTTAACTTGTTTTGCGCCTTTGTTAATGGTGTAACAATTTAAGGTTTATGTTACTGCTTTTAGCGATTCTAAGTTGCCACGCGATAAATTCATCCCCGTGGGGTGCAGGCATTTAAACTTGTGTATGAGGTATGATTCTGTATATTTTCTCTCGCGAGGTGAACGAAAATTTGTTTGTAGTATATAGAGTCTTGCTTCATCAAATATATGGCCGTGCTCATTGAAGTGGCTGGCTACTGCTTTAGGTAAATTGTGTTTTTGTATCTGCGCGATGGCCGTTGAGTCTCGTGTGCATTTCTTGTCCAGTCTCACCTATGTATTGCTTGTTACAAGTGGCACATTCTAGACAGTAGACTACGTTGCTTGACGTGCAGGTGAAATTCGAAGTTACCTTGTGAATGTAATCTGACGCTGTACTTTTTACTGTAGTAGTAGATTGAATATGTTTGCATGTGGAACACCTGGAGCGGCCACAGGGACCGGATGCTGGCTTCGTCTTTGTCCTTAGTTTGGCGTGTACAAGAATGTCCTTGAAATTACTGTTCCGTCTGTAGGCTACTCTGGGCGGGTCGGGAAGATCTTATTCAATTGATTATAAGAAAGATCTTATTGATTGATCAATTGATTATCGTCCTCCATGCTTTTACGCATTGATCAACCATACGAGCGCTTTTCCAGGTACACCTGTCTCCCCCCCATGTTTAAATTTCTAATTATATTTTTTCTACACTGTCACCCTCCTGCGCCGGTTTTTTTTTCTCAAACGCGCGTTCTTTTTTTTTTCTCCACACGAGATCCACACCGAGACAGTCCAAAATCCCAGACGCCAGGATACCTTTTTCGGCGCCTTGACCACACAAGGTCTCGCCAATTCTGTATACCGCCGCGACGACGCCTAGGGCGACCTAGTGAGGCTAACGTCCCTTGATGGACCAAGCTGCTCCCTGTCAACCACAAAATTACCCGATGCCTTGATGCTACGCTACTCAAGTCATGCTTTCAACTCGTATTGTGACCTGCACACTGACCGGCTCTTCAGGGACCCCAAACGCACGCCGACCACGACTCCTCCGAACGCTCACTCGCCTCTCGCTCCCCCCAACCCCCTCTGACGGTTTTTTTTTTCTTTTTTATAATTTTTTTGCCACTTTCTCGCTCTCCCGCTCTTGTCCCCTCGTCTTAGAAACCGCGCCTAGCCAGTCAAGCGCCGGCGCTCATTTTCTTTTCAGTCTCCCCCTTTACAGACAGCCACAGCGGACATCGACGTGACGTCACTCCACTAACCCTTTAAAACTAACGCGCCGAGGATGACGAGGCCGCCTTTGACGAAGATAGGTCCTCCTATCGAAACGTTGGCCAGCCTTTCTGAGGCCCCTTATCCCTGTTTATAATCCTTATTCCTCATAGATTATGAAAAGGCATTTGATTCAGTAGAGATACTAGCAGTCATAGAGGCATTGCGTAATCAAGGAGTACATTAGGCATACGTGAATATCTTAGCAAACATCTACAAGGATTCCACAGCTTCCTTGGTTCTCCACAAGAAAAGTAGAAAGTTACCTATCAAGAAAGGGGTCAGGCAAGGAGACACAATCTCTCCAATGCTATTCACTGCATGCTTAGAAGAAGTATTCAAGCTCTTAGACTGGGAAGGCTTAGGAGTGAGGATCAACGGCGAATATCTCAGCAACCTTCGGTTTGCAGATGACATTGTCCTATTCAGCAACAATGGAGACGAATTACAACAAATGATTGAGGATCTTAATCGAGAAAGTGTAAGAATTGGGTTGAAGATGAATATGCAGAAGACAAAGATAATGTTCAATAGCCTGGCAAGGGAACAAGAATTCAGGATTGCCAGACAGCCTCTAGAGTCTGTAAAGGAGTACGTTTATCTAGGTCAATTACTCACAGGGGACCCTGATCACGAGGAAGAAATTTACAGAAGAATAAAATTGGGTTGGAGTGAATACGGCAGGCATTACCAAATCCTGACTGGGAGCTTACCACTGTCGTTGAAAAGAAAAGTGTACAATCATTGCATTCTACCGGTGCTAACATATGGGGCAGAAACTTGGAGGTTAACAAAGAAACTCGAGAACAAGTTAAGGACCACACAAAGGGCGATGGAACGAAAAATCTTTGGACTAACGTTAAGAGACAGGAAGAGAGCGGTATGGATCAGAGAACAAACGGGGATAGCCGATATTCTAGTTGACATTAAGCGGAAGAAATGGAGCTGGGCGGGCCATGTTGTGCGTAGGATGGATAACCGGTGGACCATTAGGTTTACAGAATGGATACCAAGAGAAGGGAAGCGCAGTCGAGGTCGGCAGAAAACCAGATGGGATGAAGTTAGGAAATTTGCAGGCGCAAGTTGGAATACGCTAGCGCAAGACAGGGGTAATTGGAGATCGCAGGGAGAGGCCTTCGTCCTGCAGTGGACATAAAATATAGGCTGATGATGATGATGATGAACCTGTAGTTCTCTGTGAAAAAGCGGAAACTACAGTAAGTGCCATCAGTTCATTTGGTCGAAATGTCTGTCAGATGCTATAGGCCCACGTTATAATATTACGAAATTAGCCAGCGGTGATCACTTGGAACACCGCAATGAGAAGCAACACTATAAGCTGCCCAATCGAGACCCCATTGCGGACATTCCACTGAGTATTACCCACAACAGCGCACTGAACATCACCCGAGATGTCATTTCGGAGAGAGCGAGAGAGAGAAAAAAGCACCTTTAGTGAGCCTAAGGATGGCTTGATTAGGGGGGAGTGGTTCCCTCTTGACTGGAATCCATGCGCCGTCTAGGCAGCGACTGCCCTCTCAACCAACATTTCGAACGAGGACTTGCTGCAATACGATAGCGCATGAGCGCAGTCACATGCTTTTTATTTCTTATTTCGCGTGCTTTCCTTAAATGCCGAAAAAGATCACTACGCCGCATATAAGTTGCACAAAAAAAGATGAATCTGAATCCCCTCTACAACCTAACGAAACGCACTTTGCCCTAACTTGAGATACTATCGATTTCGCATAATTCCTCTTGCTTAATTAGCTAATAAGCGGGGTATAAAATACTATGAGGAGCGTCACATGGTGGCAAACCTTATGTAATTGATTTCATACACGTGCGGTTTAGCAGCTGCGCTGTAAATTTAAATGGAGCTGGGCAGGGCATGTAATGCGTAGGGCAGATAACTAGTGCGCCATTAGAGTTACAGAATGGATGCCTAGGGGGGGGGGGGGAAGCACATTCGAGGACGGCAGAAAGTTAGGTGGGGGATGACATGAGGTAATTTGCAAACTCCATTTGGAATCAGCTAGCGATATACTATCGCGTTCCAATCTAAATGGTGAAGCTGATGCGTCCTCCAAGTTTTTTTTTTCAATTTTTGGTTTAGGTTACGGGAAACGCCTTGTATCTATAGGTAAAAGCTAAGCCGTCGCATGGTATACCTGCCACAAAGAGTATTTTGATTCACAAGCGTAGCGATTTCAGCTGCGCGCGCGTAGTCCAGTCCAGCCGTGATAATTCCAAGACTTTTCAATTCATGCCTCTTATCATACCAAGGTACGCGTAAATTCCAAGAAAGTAAAAACCATGAGTGAAAAAAAGAAATGCAGGAAAATCAACAAATTTACGATATATAACAATATATTTACACAACATCTAGAAAATTTTAAATCACCCATTAATAAAGGAGAAACTGCGTACGAGTTCATGTAGGACTATACGGGAAAAAATAACGCCGCAAGTCCTCCTCGATGGAAGTGACGGTGGGGCTGGTCGCGGAACTGAGCAGCGCGAGGAAGGCGACGACGGGGCGTTGGTCGACGCCACGCGCGAAGCAGAGTACGCACAAGCTGTGGCTGCGCTCAACGCAAGCCACATCGGCCTTTCGGCATGCCCCACAGCGTGAACTGTGGTTACGGCTGCACAGTGCTCCTGCGACGGTCAGGCGGGGGGCGAAGGCCTCGAAAACCCGGGTCTGATTGGAGGCGTAGCCTGGGGTCACAACCCGCTGCACGAGCTGCGAACTCGTTTCGTCTCTTGTGAACCATCGTCTTGAACAAGACAGCTTGAGCGATAGTCGACGCCGTGGCTACCCGAGCCGATCCGTGACGGGAATGATAATTGCTGCCTCTGCTGTGGTGCTTTCCGCTGAAATATAATGATTTCACATTTATGCAGAATCGCTGTATCATCCTTCCTGAAGATTACTTGAGTGTGTATTTGTTCTCTGCGTGATTATTTTCGGTATAAAAATAAGTTTTTAGAGTAAGTACCTAAATTGCAGGAGAATAACAGGAAATGAAACAACCTTTTTAATTATTTTTTTTCTGTTACGGGCTAATCAGTCCTTGTTAATGATATAACGTGCATTTCACTCCTACGCGCGTATTACCAAAACTGTCATCACGCTGCAATTGCTCTCGACGGCATATGTCAGCCCGTCATTAGTTTAGACATTTTTTGATGCAAAATGCAACCTGGGAACGGCCAAATGACACTTACAAACACAAAGCCACTGCTTGCTCGGCTGGTTCGTAAAGGCACCACAAGCAGTGCGATAACGCCACCACATAAAGAACGCACCCGCACGGTACAGGTGCAGTGTCGCCTGTCGTCTTTTCGTCTGTGTTTTTACATTGCCTGAAATGTCTTTAGGCAAAGCCTCAACTTCTCCACAAACGGGTTTCAGAGGCCTACGCACCTAGTGTACAAACCACAAGGAGGTCTCTATTGCGATTGCCGCTTAGTAAAAAGACGTACTCCAAATACCCCTAATATTGCTCTAGTGTCAAATCCCGCCATCTTTATTGCATGGTGCCACCGAGATGAGCACGAACTCTCGACTGAGCATTGCATTTGAAGGCTGCCTTTCCAACTTTCTCTGTCAGGAACGCTTTCGTTTCGGTTGGGGAATATGTACGAATATTCACCTGTAAGCCGCCCCGTTGACGTGGCAGCCACCAGGAGCAAAGATGCCCAGATGCCCGCTGTGTGTCGTGCACCCTCCAGCAGGTCGAGGCCGAGAGTAGCCATGGGCAGACACTGTTGCTGATCCCAGCGTGCGGCCGCACCTGTCGTACTGCGGAGCCGCGTCCCGAGATCCATGGCCAGTCGTCTTCCAATCCGGATGCAGCGCCCTGGCACCAGATTGACGCCGTTGCATCATAATTGACACGATCTGTCACAACAGTATAGCACGGCGCTGACAGTAGCTCAGCCGTAAAGAAGGACTTCCCGCTCAGCTTGTCCGAAAACGTCGCCGGATTTCTCTCAAATGCAGCCCTGCCGAACGAAGAAACCTAGTCGCTGCTTACAATGGCGACCAGCGCGCAATGCGCGAGACAGCTGCCTGGTGCGTTCTTCGTTTTCTTCTCACGCGCGTCGATCTCATCCTAGGAAATGCGGTGATGATGATCACGACGACCGTGAGAAATAGAGAGAAAGGAAGACATGGAGGTTAGCCAGTGTAAGTACAGGCTGGCTACCTGACCATTTGCATATACCCATACAGGATTATTGGCCAACGTAATTATCTTGCTAAGGTACTTCTCCTCCAGAGGATCCATGCCAGAGCAGCCGCAAACGTATCTGGTGTTAGTGTGCATTGAAGCCTCTGGTTCATTAGAATAAAATCGGGTAAACGCGATGTTAAAATGAAAATTACTTATAAATTTTAGCAAAGCATTTTCAGCGGCTACCTGCGACCAAAAAAGAGACACCACAACCACAGACGGCCACAGACGGCCAACCACAGACGGCCTTGTGGACGAGCATCCGCCGCGGCTGTGGGAGGCAAGTGCTGCCGCCGGGTACCTACCGGTAAAATAGGTACAAGCGCGCTCCCGGCCTGGTGTTCGGCCATTATGGGACCTCAACGCTTGGAAAGGGGTGTTTGACCTCAACCCGAAGGCAGCCCTACCTCAATAGGTGCTTGGGGTGCCACATGGGAAATGACCGCCATAGGAGCGGCCCAGACATCACTTTTTTCTGTCCTCACGAGGGTTTCGACGGGAATTCAGGGCGCAGGCTCCTTTCCCAAGCGTATCACCCCTGATGAAAGCCGAACGCCAGGCCGGGGTACGCTTGTACCCATTTGAACCAGTGGGTGCCCGGCGGCAGCGGGAATATATAGAAGGAATATATATACCTCTATAGAAGCGCGACTTTGTATGCTCATTTGTGGCTTGGGGTATTGCCATTTATTCTGCAACATATAACGAATCATAGCCACGAATCAAAGAGCATTGGTGTAGAATGCAGCAGATAATGCTAAAAGGGGACAGAAATAGCATTTCAATAACAACTTTCTGGGAATGCCCTTAGGATGCCGTCTATGCTAAGATGTGTCGTTTTCTTTTATACGTATTGCAAAAAATGAATGGGACGCTATCTATTAATATTTCTTTATTTAATAATCCATAATATGTGTCTTTTTTGTTTATGGATTTTGTAGAGGTGACGTTTTGTCACTTGTACGTATGTATGCTTTATTTCCACAAAAAAGTAAATACAGCCTTGCGGGGGTAAAGTGGAGAAAAAAGCTGCTCATAGCAGCTTGACCAGCCCCAAAAACCCGTAAAACAAAAAGGAGCAGCAGAACGGAAATTGAGTTGTCTCAGGTACTTACAATTCAAGCACTACAACGTATCATGCATACGAGATCGCAAATCGGGCGAGAAAAAAAAAGAAAAAAATAGGAAACAGAAACAAAAGTAAGAGATTTTCTGCAAAGCCTCACAAAATCTCCATGCACTTGATAAGCATATAGGCAATGTACAACTCACATATGAGAGAAAAAAATCAAGAATATCGGGAAGAGAACAAGACGCAATATCAATTTTATTAACAATAAGATCATTGAGTAACCGAGGTAGCCTGGAGCGCAGCATTTGTGATCCATATTTAGTGCGCGATTGTGGTACGTGCCAGTACTCTGGCTTTCTTGCACTGTATGGAGTTTCGTGTAGCTTCAAATTACCCATAAAAGTTATGTAGTTTATGTTTCTTTTCTGTTTACTTTTATTCGGAAGCACTAGACGATACTTTAAAAGGGCCTGTTATTTCGGTGTCTTAAGTTTATGAAATAAATAAGCCGAAGGGAAATCATATGGTTTATTACAAATAGCACGAAGAGCCTTCTTTTGCAGTTTGTACAACCTGTTAATATTTGTTTCCGAAGTGGTAGCCCAGACAAGACAACAATAATTTAAATGGGTGAGAAAAAGTGAATTGTATATCAAGCATTTAATAGAGCCCAGAAGATAGTTCAAGGAATAAAAAATTCCAGTGATTTGTGAAAGCTTAGTAGCAAGAAAATCTATACGGCTATGCCAGGTCATAGTATGGTCAAAAAATACACTTAGCGATTTCACCGAATTAACAAGTTCAATTTTAGAATTGTTCATCAGCAAATCTTCCTCGAGAGTAATTGGCGTGTTCTTAGCGCGAAATAACACCGCCTTAGTTTTTTGCGAATTAATAGTCAAGCCGTTATCAAGTGACCATGTGCACAGTTTATTCAAAACTGCATTAGCTCTTGTAATCAATTCGGCAGAGCGGAAAAGAATAACGTGGTGTCATCAGCATAGATTACGTAACGCGTATCAACATCAGTGTTTACTAAATCGTTAATAAAGATATTAAATAGAAGGGGCCCTAAAATACTGCCCTGGGGCACACCTATCTTGACCGACCGAAGTTCAGATTTAAAGCTATTGTACAAATTACGGTCTGTGACCAAGATACGACCTAATCAAGTCAAGTGCAATGCCCCGTATACCATAGTGGTTTAACTTACTAAGCAAGAGATCATGATTTATAGAATCGAAGGCCTTTGAAAAGTCGACGAATACTCCCAATGTTAGCAAACGTTCCCCAAAATTATTTAGAATTAGTTCTTTCTGTTCAAGCAAAGCGAGCTGCGTTGACATGTTTTTCCGGAAAGCATACTGATGCTTAGTTATCAAATTGTGCTTGTCCATAAAGTCTGATATTCTGCAAGAAGTAATTTTTTCCAAACATTTTGAAAATATAGGGATAATGGACACAGGTCTATAATTAGATAAGGAAGTTTTGTCACCTTTCTTGAACAGTGCAACTACTTTTGCCATCTGCATTTTATACGGGAACATACCGGTACAAAGGCAGATATTATAAATATGTGCAAGTACTGGAGCGATTATGTCTGTTACACATTTCACAGGCTTGATTTTAATGTTAGCAGCGCCGCAGGAGTTTTTATTATTTTGTGCGGAGAACAGTAAATTTATTTCTGAAGTGGTTCTGGGACGCAAAAGTATTGAATGCACACAGTTCGCTTTAATGAAACGGCGTGCGTTGTCATTCACATTGCATTTAGGTAAATTAGAAAAATAATCATTAAAACAGTCGGCCAACTTCGCGTCAGGTATTCCCGCTCCATCAGAAATTATACGCAACCCTGCCGCTGAATTGGCCACTCTATTCAGCAAAGAATTAAGCCAGTGCCATATCTTATTGCTATCATGGCTGCACGTTGCGAAGGACTGCTTATAAAACGTAGTTTTCGTAGCACGTAATTCCTTTGTTAAGCCATTGAGAAATGATTTAAACACTCTTAAATCATCAGGATCCCGAGATATTAGGAATTTATTGAATAACCTTGCTTTCTCTTTTATCTTTTTAAATAATGGTATAGTTACCCAGGGTTTACGTATCCTTGATGGAGCAGATACTTTAGGACGGGAAGGAAAATGTTGATCATAACAGGAGAGGAACGTTTCCAGAAAAGCACCGTAGGCGCGATCAGCACTTGTAGCAGCAATAACACTGTCCCAGACTACGTCACGTAAGCCATCGCCAAAACGCACTAGACGTTATTCAGTTATTATTTGCGAGAAGCAGACTCGTTCTGGTGATCTTTTATCTTTCCGTTTGACAGTGAAGAATACCGGCATGTGATCACTCAAACTCTATGAAATAGTGCCACATTTAACACTATTTGATCCGTAGCTGGTAATAAACAAGTCAAGGCATGTGGATGTATCGCAGGTAATTCTGGTAGGAGTGCTGATAACATTGGAATACCCATACATTTTCAAAAGCAATTCGAAGTCGCGTGTGATATTGCAGTCAACCAGCATGTTTATATTGAAAACACCACCACAAATGAATTTATACGGTAATTCAACAATGTATTTTAAGAGTTTCTCGAAAAAGAGAAAAAAACCTTGGTGATTGCCTCGCGGTGGTCTGTAGACAACAGAATAAACAGTGCGCACATGTAACACAGACAATACCTCATAGTCATCGTCAACAGAAGAGAATTCTTGAATACAGTTGACTTTAAATGAACCGCACACAATTAAGCTAACCCCGCCACCGCGCGAATTCATTCTTGATCGTGTAAAGCACTCGTACCTTGGCAGACACCAGGGGACTGTACAGTCACTGTACCACGTTTCATAAAGCATTATGAAATGAAAACGAAAGTTTAGGCTGCAGAAGAAAATGTCAAGCTCATCTTTTTTATTTTTCACCGACTGGCAGTTGATATGTATGCAACTAATCGATCCGCCGCTTTGTTAGCTTACATTATCATGAACATCCGACAAAAACATTTTGTTCGAGTGTCCCAACATCATTTTAAGTACAACTTACTTACGCCCCTAAGCTCAAGAAACGAGCTTATCCAGATCTGCAGGCGACTTTATCAAGTGTGCGCGATCGCCCTCACTCTTTCTTATAAACACTTTTGCAGCGCGGTGCCATGCAAAACGGAAATTATTTACGCGCGCCCATTCTTTCGCACCTTTTAGGAGCATTCGATTCTGCGCAGTCAGGTTTTCCGTAATAAACATTCCATGTTGAGCAACTGACAAAACCTTCTTTTTGTTCAGCTATTGTTCCCTTGTTGACTGGTTCGAAAAGCGTATGATAATGCCCGGAGGCCTTTCGCTTCTGGTCTGAAGCCGGTGAATCGAGGTAACAGTTTGTTCAGTCAAAGGGGCAAGTTGCAGTTTAGATGCAATGGCATTCATTTTATCCATAAGACACTCGTTATTGTCTGGTTTAACACCGTGAACCTCAATATTTAGTTTTCTGCTGTGGTACTCAAGTTCATTTACCGAGGAGCGCACTGAAAGCAATTCTGCGCTCAGGTTTGGCTCCTCTCGTTTGCAAACTCTGTTCTTGAGTGCCTTTAGTTCATTGTCATGCTTCTCAACGGTCTCAAGAATTTTGTCATATTTGGTTGATAACAGACTCATCGATTTCTCAATATCGTTTACCGTTTGCTTGAGGGGCAGCAATTCATGAAGTTTCCTGCTTATCTCGATCAGCATCGTGGGTATTTTGCCATCGGTTTCCTTTGGCACAGACGAGCTCTGTCCTGCCTTGCCTTTACGACATGACAAGCATCTCCAAGACTTCCTATAGTCTTCCCCTTTAGATCGGTACGTGCCCTCAGAAACCCCGGAGCATTCAGTTCCAATATGACAATAGGCTGAACACTCAGAGCATTCCATAAATGGGTCCTCGTCCTTAAAGGCACAGCAACACTTGCCGCACTCTGTTTCACTTGAAGGACCCATGACGACGGATAGCAATCAGTAATTATAGAAATGCAAGAAAGGATGGCGCAAGTTTCAATCACAGAGCCTGTTCAATGGCAGCAGCAGCAGAAGCAACAACAAGAAAAGTACAACCAAAGTATGCACGGTTAACAGAAAAAGACCATGTGTAAAAAGCACAAACCTGTAAAAGGTTGCAGAGCCGCGTTAGATGGCCGTCTGTATTCCACCGCTCCTGCTGCCAAATGACCAGAAAGCCACAGCGCAACCCATATAAGTAGCACCAGAAGGAGACCCTTGTGACGTGTCCGCAGGATGCACGTGATTCGCGGTGCAGGATAAGCCAGGCGCCAGGTAGATGAAGCAGTCTTTAGGCACGAGGAATAGCAGATAATCGTGCGCATGCTTATATATGTAGCATCTGTTATACTTCTTATAACAGATATATATATATATATATATATATATATATGTAGTATCTGTTATCTGTTCTACTTATATGTAATATCTGTTACGTTTACGATAGCCCAGCCAATCCAACTCATAGGGCTCACGCTAAAAAGCGCACTAACAGCAACATCAAGCACGTGCTTGCTTCTGGTCTAAGTGAGCCTTTGAGAAGCGACATGAATACCGCCCCACCTGCCGAGGGGTCCACGAGAAAGGAGAAGACCAGCTCGGATGCATCCACATCTGGGACATCACAAGAGATGCAGGTGGACATGCAGGCGGCCACAAGAAATCCGGGTGGTCAAGAGCAACATGGCCGCCCCGATAAATGCCGCGACCACCGCAACTCCGCAGGGGCTTCCTCAAGGGAAGACTGGTGTTCAGAGACACCGGAAACCTTCCACCAAAGGTCATCGACGCCCCCGAGCCTGACGTCATCATGAACGAAATGCCGGATGTACAGAAAGATGGCGCCTTGCCAAGAAGACAAAACTCGTAGACTCTCGCCGGTCGTCTGCGTGCTTCTGAACAAGGAAGAGAATCGTAGGTCTCGAATTAAGTTCTTGCTTAAGCACTACCGCATGGCCTCAGCGGCTTTGGGGTTCTGACGCTTACCGCGGAGTCACGTGTTCTATTGTTAACCGCGACGACCCCGTTAAGTTGGGGCCAGAGTGAAAAGAATTCTGTAAATATATTTTGGTGCGCATTAAGGGACCTTTGCTGGCCAACAATAAATTGTAGTGTATAACACATTATGCATACTCACAAGGAGGATTGACCACACGAGTAATTTTTGAAGACTGAAACAAATATCTAAAAAAATATTGAAAGAACGAGTAAGTCAATGGTGCATCTATGAGACGTTTCGTACTTGTTTGCTTGCTTGCTTGCTATACCATGGCGCATACCCACTACGGGGGACTAGCCAAGAAGATCGCGGTTAAACGGGTGGGGCAGGGGGAGGAACCTGAGGGAAAAAAGTATTGTGAGGTAAACAAATGAAGTGGCTGCCACCACCGTACGTGAATGCAAACCTGTAGCTGCTTGCTTATCTATGTGCATTTATTGCTCCGACACGTTTGGCTTTCCAGAATATACTAGAGCCAGATGGCATGAACATTGTTTTTCTATGCAATTTTAGCGTCCATATCCTACGTCACGCTATCCTATTTTCGGCTTAACATATGAATATTGTTCAATGTTTCTGTGACCAGCCTTATGGGTTGCTGTAACGCCTTCTCCTGCTGAACAAGACAAATACACTGAGCATAGGCCACTGCGGAGAACGTGCCATATGAACTGCGCTCCTTGGGCACCTCATTCATTGGCTCTGCGTCATCATGTAAGGTCATGTCAGCTACTTACGGCTGTTTTGGAGCCACGTGCGAACCTCTTAAACCTATCCGATAGCCTCGTGGCTACAGCCTGACCGTTGATTCCCCGCGAGGGCCACCGAAGCAGCGTGCTGTTGCGAGCGTTCTGCCGCAGCACTGAGCGTGTCCCGTATTCCGGTAACCCCAGGCAAGCTGGGCGTTTTCGCACATGGGCGTAGGCGTAAACTAAAGACCCTCCATACCATTACCGCTGTGATGTTGGGACTTTAGCGTAAACGTGCGCTGCCTGAGCGGCCTCACGTTCGAGCCTCTGCTCATCTGGTACCAGTCCCAGTCCGCTTGCGCTTGTGTAGAACTGCCATGCTAAAACTGTCGTATATGGTAGTAACCATCCGGCGTGACGTGAGGGCCGCAAACGCGTAGATCCTGGAGCCAATCGGATACCGAGAGTCTGATGCGCTGCAGCCACTGCGCTCATATGCTGCCTTGCAGAACGACCCGATCGAGCTTGACCTATCGCCGATCGCTGCGGTTTCAGCGCACAACGCAACAAGAGCGAACCATGGTGCTCGCGAACAGAAAGCTCGAGGCCTGCTCTGAATGTGCAGCTCACTTCAACAAGGAGCACTTTGTAATACAAGCACACGACACTTGCGGTTTGCCGGAAGTGCTTGAGTTTAGTGATAAATTGTCATTGTGTACTGTCTTTCTGCTACGTTATTTTCTAGACACAAATTACCCACTTATTACGAACAGCATTTGTTTAGCATAACGTTGCAAAAATTATCGATGACGCTACCTGGGTAACCAACCGGATAGCTAGCCCCAATGACATCAGATGGCCGACACCCGTCAATTGGAGTGGGGCGGCTGAAAACTCAGGGGAGTGGCGCCACTGCGTTCGGTAGTGATCTACATTTTAAAAACTTACGATAAATCACACGCTTTAAGCGTGGCGTTTAATTGGGTCACTTAATGATCAGAAAGGCCTACCCTAACGACTCAGTAGGTTTGTACGAAATCGTCGAAATCGTTTCCCGGGCTCTTAACACGCGCAGTGATAATTTTGAGACTTTGTTGCTTCGGCTATATGCCACAACCGAATGAAGACAGAATGAGGACAATGGCAAGAATAAGACGGAATTACAATGATGGTATGACTGCAGATGCACAATAGCGTCTGTGTGACGACGAGGCAATTACGACGATGGGAGTAAAACGTGGCATAATCCCGGTTGAATGACATTTGCAAGATTACGATACAATTACGGACAAAAATTGGCATCGATGAGGGATGAAGGTGGTATGACGACAATGATAAGGTCACCTCGCATTGTCCTGAAAGACATTTGTGGTTGACTTTCCCTGTCCTCTACTCTAATCTTCGTCTTGCTCTCCGGCTTTCAATCTTTCCTAATCTACTACTGTTTTCTGCACTACTTCCGATCTTCTAGGCAGCGAGTGTTAACCCTATGGGTGCAGCCAGCCTAGGTTATATCATATTTGGTTATAGTTGTAGCGTTCAGCTGGCGTTTGTAGGACCTGTTTTTACAGGTTTTGCTGCGTCCTCTTGTAGGGCTGCACGGTGGGTGGCTCGCGTTACTGACGAAAAGCCCACGTTCACTTATGGCAAGTTCCTATCCCCCCCCCCCTCATTCCTGTAGTTCTATGTGAAAAAGCGGAAACAACTGTAAGTGCCATCTGGCTGTTTATTTGGTTGAAATGTCTGTCAGATGCTATTGAGCCAGGTTATAAAGCTTCGAAATTGGCCAGCTGTGATCTCTTGGAACCCCGCAATAAGAAGCAACACTAAAAGCTGCCTAATCTAGACCCCTTTGCGGACATTCCACTAAGTATTACCCACTACAGTGTACTCAACAGCACCCGAGGTGTCATTTCGGAGAGGAAGAGGTCTCAATCAACATTTCGGGTGATGACTTGCTGCAATACGATAGCGCATGAGCGCAGTTGCATGGATTTATTTATTTCGCGTGCTTTATTGAAATGCAGAAATAGATCACCTCGCAGCATATACGTTGCCACAAGAAAATTGCGTGGACTCAATCCCCTTTACAACCTAACTAAACGCACTTTGCACTAACTAGAATAATAACCATTTCGAATATCTGATCTTAGTTAATTGGCTAACTAAGCGTGGTATAAAATACTCGAAGAATCGCCACATGACGATAAACCATATGTCATTGATTTCGTTCGCCTGGGGTTCATCAGCTGCGCTGTAAATAGAAATTGAGCTGGGCAGGCCATGTAATGCGAAGGGCCGATAAGTAGTGGGCCATTAGAGTTACAGAATGGATTCCAAGGGAAGCGAAGCACATTCGAGGACGGCAGAAAGTTAGGTGGGGGATGACATGAGGTAATTTGCAAGCTTCACTTCGAATCAGCTATCGCAAGACTATCGCGTTCCAATCCTAAAGGCGAAGCTTTGTTTCTGCCAAGTTTTTTTTTATTCAAGTTACGGGAAACACCTTGTATATATTGGTAAAAGTTAAGCCGTCGCATGTTATATCTTCCACAAAGAGTACTTTGTTTCAGAAGCGACATGATTTCAGCTGAGCATGGCGTATTGCAGTCCAGCCGTGATAATGGCAAAACATTACAACTCAAGCCTGTTATAATAACAAGGTACGTGTAAAAATAAATGAGTTCAAAAAAATAATCCTGCAAAATCACCAAGTCTACAATGTATAACAATGTATTTTCACAAAATCAAGAAAAAATAACATCACCCGCTAATAAAGGCCAAGCTGCGTACGAGTTCATGGAGGACAGTACAGGAAAAAATAACGACGCAAGTTCAAGTCGATAGAAGCGACGGTGGGGCTAGGCGCGGAACAGAGCAGCGCGTGGAAGGCGACGATGGCGGGTTTGTCGTCGCCGCGCGCGAAGCAGAGTACGCACAAGCTGTGGCTGCGCTCAACGCGAGCCACATCGGCCTTTCACCAAGCTCCACCTCGGGAAAGGTGGCTACGACTGCGCAGTGGTCCTGCGACGGTCAGGCGGGGGGTGGAGGCCTCGACAACCCAGGTCTGGTTGGAGGCTTCGCCTGGGGTCCCAACCCGCTGCACCAGCTGCGAGCTCGCTACGTCTCTTGTGAACCATCGGCTTGGACAAGAGAGCTAGGGCGAGAATCGACGCCGTGGCTGCCCCATCCGATCCGTGACGGGAATGATAATTGCTGCCTATTCTGTGGTGCTCTCCGCTGAAATATAATGATTTCACAATTAATCATAATCGCTGTGTCATCCTTCCTAAAGATTTTTTGACTGTATATTTGTTCTCCGCTTTATTACTTTTCAGTCCTATTATGAGTTTCAATACTTAGTACGTAATTTGCAGGAATATAACAGGAAATCAAATAACCTTTTTAATCATTTTTTTTGTTACAGGCTAAACAAAGTGCTTGTATAATGGTATAATGTGCATTTCACTCCTACGTACGTATTACCAAAACTGTCCTTACGCTGCAATTGTTCTCGACAGCATATGTCAGCCCGTTATTATTTTAGAGGTTTTATTGCCGAAGGCAACCTGACAATAGCAAAAGCCACTTGCAAACAAAAAGCCGCTGCTTGCTTGGCTAGTTCTTAAAAGCAACACAGGCAGTGCGATAAGGCCACTACAAAAACAACACACCAGCAAGGTACAGGTGCAGCGTCCCATGTCTTGTTTTTGCCTTTGTGTTTTTGCAGTGCCCTAAATGCATGTAGGTAAAGCCTCAACTTGCCCACGAACCAGTTCCAGGAGCCCCCATAAGCAGTGCACACACATCATGCAGGTTATCACAAAATGAAAAGAAGTACTCAAATAGCCCTAATATTGCCCTAGCAATGATTCCCGAAAACTTTAGTGCAAGGGGACACAGAGATGAGCGCGAGCTCTCGACAGAGCACTGCATTTGCAGGATACCTTTCCAACTTTCTCTGTCAGGAACGCTTTCGTTTCGGTAACAGAATATGTACGCATATTTACCTTTCAGACGTCCCGTTGACGTGGCCGACACCAGCAGTAAAGAAGCCCAGATGCCCGCCGTGTTTCGTGCATCCACGAGCACATCGAGGGCGAGAGAAGCCTTGCGCGGGCACTGTTGCTGATCTCTGAGCGTGGCCGCACCTGTCGCGCAGCGGAGCCGCGTCCTGAGATCCGTGGCCAGTCGTCTTTCATTCCGGGTGCAGAGCCCTGCCAACAGACTGACGCCGTTGCATCATGATTGACACGAGCTGTCGCAACAGTACCGCACGGCGCTGACAGTAGCTCAGCCGTAAAGTTGGACTTCCTGGTCAGCTTGTCCGAAAACGTCGCCGGATTTTCAAATGAAGCCCTGCCCAACGAAGAAACCTAGTTGCTGCTCACAAATGGCGGAGGGCGCGCATGCACGAGACAGCTCCATGGTGCATTTTTCGTTTGCTTCTACTGAGGCGCATCGATCACATCCTAGGAAATGCGATGATGATAATGACCGTGAAGTAATTTGCATGTACCCATACAGGAGAATTAGTCAACATATATGTGTTGCTAAGGTGCCTCTTCTCCAGAGGATCCGTGCCTGAGCAGACGTAAAATGTGTGTGGTGTTAGTGTGAATTGAAGCCTCTGGTTTATTAGAATAAAATCGGGTAAACGCAATGCTAAAGTAAATATTACTTCAAATTACTAGCTGACGGCTTTTTCAGCGGCTACTTGTGGCCAAAACAGAGGAGTACTCCTATCAATGCGCACCTTTGCTTGTTCATTTGTGGCTTGGGGTATTGTCATTTAATCTGCAACATATAACGAATCATAGCCACGAAGCAAAGATGTTTGGTCGAGAATACTGCAGATAATGCTAAAAAGGGGACAGAAACAGCATTTCAATACCAACTTTCTGGAAATGCCCTTAGAGTGCCGTCTATGCTTAGATGTGTCGTTTTCTTTTATACGTATTGCGAAAAACGAATGGGACGCCATCTATAAATTTCTTTATTGAGCAATCGATATTACTTATATTTTTTTATGTGATTTTTGTAGACGTGATGTTTTGTCACTTATATAATGTATATTTTACGTTTTCGATACCGCAGCCAATCCCGTTCATAGGGCTTACTCATAAAGGGACATTCACAGGAACATCAAGCACGTGAGCCTTTGAGAAGCGACATGAATACCGCCCGGCCTGCCGAGGGGTCTGCGAGAAATGAGAAGACCAGCTAGGATGCATCCGCATCCGGGACCTCACAAGAGATGCAGGCGCCCATGCAGACGGCCACAATAGTTCCGGGCGGTCAAGAGCAACATGGCCCGACGGCCGCGAGGTGTCTCCACGCAGCAGGTGCTTCATAACGAGCGGACTGGTGCTCAGGGACATTGCGAAGGTTCCACGAAAGGTCGTCGACGCACTCGAGCATGACGCCATCATGACCGAAACGCCGGATCCAGAGCAAGACGGCGCTTTGCCATGAGGACAAAAATCGTAGACTCTCGCCAGTCGTCTGCGTGCTTCTGAACAAGAAAGAGGATCGAAGTTCTCGAATAAAGATATGCTTGCAGCTACTAGTAGGCCTTTTTGGAATAGGAATGTTTGTTGCTTAAGCACCGCAGCATGGCCTCAGCGACTTTGGGGTTCGGTTTCTTACCACGAAATCACAGCTTCTATTTTTACCCGCGACGACCATGTATAGATGGGGACAGAGTTAAAAGAATTGAGTACATATACTTTGGTGTGGATTAAGGGACCCTTGCTGGCCAATATTAAATTGTAGTCCTTAAAACATTATGCATACTCACAAGGAGGCTTCACCACACACATATCTATAAGACGCGTCGTTCTTGCTTGCTTGCTTGCTTCCTATACATACCATGGCGCATACCCACTACGGGGGATTGGTCAATAAGCCAACGGTTAATTGGGTGGGGCGGACGGAAAAAGTATTGCAAGGTAACAGTTAATATTATCCAATGCAAAAACTGATGTTAGAGACAATATTTAATCGATGTATTCGGAATCTTGTCAATTCATAATTATTAAATCGGTAAATTAACGTAAATTGGCATATTGTACAAAAAGAAATAATAAATCACTAAATTAACTAGGGATTCTCCTTGTGTCACCGAGCTACTCGCATACGGCACTGCATCCGCACCTGTGGCTAAAACCCAATGTAGATTCCCAAAAGGGGATAATGTTTTCAGTGGTTATAGCAAGGCCTAATTTTCGGATTCAAATTTGGAATTATTTCTATCTCTGGATTGCGAATCGGTTGCAGGCTAAGAAAATATTAATAATGGTTTCAGGTTGTTTGCAGAAATTACCTAGAGGGGACAGCGTCTGACCAGACCTGTCTTGATGAAAATCGAGGAGTGGAATACGGCATCGTAATTTTGTGAGGGAGATTTGCAATTTACGCGTGGGACACCTTCTTCTTCTCCTTTCTTGAGTTTTGCGTGCCAAAACCACTTCTGATTATGAGGCATGCCGTAGTGGAGGGCTCCATTGATGGTCCCAAGGGAAAAGTGAATGGTTTAAGTCTGTTATTTGGAATGTCTGTTCTGCACCGTATATTAAAAGAGATAGTTTTCTAAATCCAGCCGCACTGATATCAACAGAACTCGGCAGAACATACATGATTGCTCCATGTAGGGATGTACGTGCAAGAGTGTCGGCCATTTACTTAAAAAAATGTCGCAGTTTCACCCGAATGGCGAAGCATCAATTGCGATAGCAAATTAGTAGAGAGCTATACGGAGTAAGGATAGTATATTTATCAGCTATAAAAACTTGGACATGCAGCATCACTAGCAACGCGCAGAACTGTTGTCGACGTCGTCGGCGTTTTTTCCGCGTTCGCACCGAACGCGCACGGCGTTGGTGACTGTTGCCGGTGCCTCTGGGGGCGTCTCGGACGTTTTCGGCGAGATCAGAACGGGACACTCGTCGAGCAGCGATGAAGTCTTTACCACATTCTCGCCTCGCAACGTTTATATATAAATGGCCATTTGGTGCCGCAGCTAAATGTCGCCTCCCCCCCTCGTCCCCCCCCCCCCCCACGGCCATTCCCTCGACGGAAGAAGTCTCGTTTGCTCTCTATATATGGTGAATGTAAAGGAGGAAAGAGACGCTTAATTATGCAGCCCTTCAGGGAGCACGGCGCTGAACGGGCGTTTGCTCTCCGCTGGGCGTTTACTCCCACTAACAGCGCGCGTCCCTCGCTCCCTTTCACTCGCACATACAGCATACGGCGCGCGACGACGATTTCATCGCAGTTGACGTCATACGGAACCTCACGGCGTCAGCGACGGCGACAGCGACGCCGACTGGCATAAATCCGCTCTCGAGTGCCCATGTAATTACTATCGCAATAAGACAAACCACCGTGACCGGGTTCATGTCGCCTTGGCCGCCTACCCATGTTCTTTATCAACTAAATATAAGGCACGTACCTGTAGCAAGGAACCAACCGAGGAGATAACAATTCTTTGACATACATTTAGGGCCGATACTATATTCGAATATAAGTAGAAACAAGTAAAACATCTGACATGACCCTCACAAAAAAAAACTTCAACATTGGAAAATGATTCCATTCGCTGGCGTATCCTATCCAGGATTCCGGAGAGCAAACTACACTCAGAAGAGACTCCACGCCGGTACGATCGCAGGAAAGCTTGTTTTTACTGAGAACAGCCGTGAGCTAGAATTGGCGGCCAATCCCGTTCTTGAAGACAATTAAGCTAGTTCGTGTTGTTTACAAGGTTGGGACATAATTGAGTGAGAAAAAAGACAACGAGAAGAAGGTATATAGTGGACAGAGCGCTACGACAATAGAAAAATATATTGCTCAGTCTTGTGTGTCCTTGTCACAGGTTATTTCTGGTAATCCCTCACTCGGTTAACTGCATACGTAACCTTGCGGATGTTTTGTTCGTTAACCCCTCATCAGTTGCTGCGTAGCCTCGGGTACTTGGGCTTATAAATCATATTACTTTTGAAATGGAGGACTCTTTCTCTAAGGCATCCGTATATGCGCTCTGATTGTTTCTAGCTTTCTCTTTATCGCCGTACATCTCTTGGGTGCAGATCTGTATGTATGCAATCAAGCAAGCATAACCGCACTTGATTGCGACTAATCTTCTAGATTACCAACGTTTTCTAACCTCCCGGTGCTGTGCATTTTGTCGTAAGCGAATTCCCGAAGTTTCCCTAACCAAGCTTAGTTGTGGTATTTCACCTTTGAAATATTCTACAGAGGCCTGGTCTGTTTCACATTCTCTCCACACAGTGTAGTCTATGCAGACGAAATTGTGTGGCAGCGAGAATGACACTTGTGAACCGGCCACGGTTGCTTAGTGGCTATGTCGTTGCGCAGCTCAACTTCAGATCGGGGGTTCGATCCCGGCCACGGCGGCCCCATTTTGGTGGCGCAAAATCCAGAAGACACCAGTTTACTCAAATTTAGATGCAGGGAAAAGGACGCCATGTGGTCAAAATTCATCAGGAGTCCCCCACTACGGCGTGCGTCTCAATCAGATGGTGGTGTTAGCGCGTAAAACCCCACTATAGAAATAAATATTCCGGAGACCTTACCCCCCCCCCCCCGCACTACGGCATGACTCATAAGCAGATCATAATTTTTAAATATAAAACCCTTGAATACGATTTTACATTTTCACCCTACTGGAACTATAAGCTGAGTATGCATTGCTCCCCGTGTGGTCTGCTTGATGTTGGTGTATACTAGTGCTTTTAAGACATGCGTATCTTGTACAACCTACTTGCTTTCAGGTTGTAGCACACCCGTAATAACTATTACGGGCTTTTAGGCGGCCAACAGAAGCATCTGGCGAGGTCCTTCGTGCGCGGCAATAAAATCATTGATGGGCTGTACGAAGCCCACTGGGCGTTATCTTCGCCTCTTCTGTTGATCACAGACATTCCACTTGTATTCTAAGTTAACGTGGGAGGCATTTGATGGTATGCTCTACAAATAAAGAGGCCGCCACCCCAGTACGTGAATATAAACGTGTAACTGCTTGCGGATCTATATGCATTGATTGCTCCGACACCTTTAGCTTTCCAGAAAACTAAAGCCAGGTGGCATGAACATTGATTTACTACAATGAAAACAATATGAAATTTTAGCATGCATATCATACGTTACGCTATCATATTTTCGGCTTAGCATATGAATATTGTTCATTGCTTATGTGAGCAGCCTTATGGGCTGCCACAATACGTTCTCCCGTTGAACAAGAGAAATACGCTGTGTATAGGCCACCGCGGAGAATGTTCCATATGAACTGCGGTACTTGGGTACCTCATTCACTGGCTCTGCGTCATGATGTGTTGTGTCGGCTACTTACGGTTGTCTTGGAGTTAGCTCTCGAACCTCTCCAACCTCTCGGATAGCCACCTGGCTATAGCCTGACCGTTGATCCTCCGCGAAGGCCATCGGAGCAATGTGCACTTGCGAGCGTTCTACCGGAGCGCTGAGCGTGTCTGGTATCCCGGTAACCGCAGGCAAGCTGGGCGCTTTGGCCGATGGGCGTAGGCGTAAACTAAAGCCCCTCCGTACTATTACCGCTGTGATGTAGGGGCTTTAGCGTAAACGTGCGCTGCCTGAGTTGCCTGCACGGTGCAGTCACCTGGTGGCGCAGAGCTTAACCAGCCAAACACAGAGCTACTATTTCTGTAACCAAGTGTAAAAGATTTGAAAATTTTAAATTACAACGTGTTCATGATCGCGGTATTTTCGAAAATTTACACCAGCAGCAAAGTAGGATACACTTGGTCACTTAAATATTAGCAATGTGTTTGCGTGGTTGAGGTCTGCGTCACCAGTTGGCTGGGCAAAATGCAGGCTGTTCAGGTTTGCGCTTCCGCTCATCCGGCAAAACGCCCCATCCGCTTGCGCTTGCATTCACTCGAAAACTAGACACGCTAAAACTCTCGTATTATGGTTGCAACTATCCGGCGGGAAGTGACGGCCGCAAACGCGTAGTTCTTCGTGCCAATCGGATACCGAGAGTCCCATGCGCTGCAGCCACTGCGCTCATATGCTGCCTTGCACAAGAACCCGATCGAGCTCGACATATCTCCGATCGCTAAGTTTTCAGCCCACAACCAAACAAGGGCGAACCATGGTGCTCACGAACAGAAAGCTCGAGGCCAACACTGAAGGCGCAGCTCACGTCAACACGGGGCACTTGGAATTCAAGCAAACAACATTTGCTGTTTGCCGGAAGTACTTGAGTGCAGTGATAAATTCAAATTGTGTTTCCTGTTTCTGTTACGTTATTTTATAGAAACAAATTACTCACATTCCAACTATTACGACCAGCATTTGTTCACCATCAAGTTGGAAGCATTATCGATGACGCTACCTGGGTAGCCAATCGGATAGCTAGCCCCATTGACATCAGATGGCCGACACGCATCAATTGGAGTGGGGCGGCTGAAAACTCACGGGAGTTGCGCCGCCGCGCTCGGTAGTGATCTACATTTTAAAAACGTACGATAAATTACACGCCTTACGCGGAGAGCTTAAATGTGGCACCTAATGATCAGATAAGCCTACCCTAACGACTCAGTACGTTTGTACGAAATAATCGAAATCGTTCCAAAGGCTCTTTAGCACGCGTAGTGATAATTTTGAGAATTTGTTGGTTCGGCTATATGCCACATACTCTGATATCGTCCCATTTTGCTATGGTACTCGCTTGCCAAGGTCGCACATGAGCCTGGAGGCATGAGGACTACTGTGTGACCCCAACGTATTGACGGTATAATGGCGAAGAAGGAATCATATCGATCGAACGACGGAGGCGACCAACGAAGACAGCATGATGGCAATGATATGCCGATTCTTATATTATGACGATGGTATACTGACGACAACGTGACGATCGCGACATAAGAAAAATGAGATAACTGCGACGTATGACTACAACCGAATGAAGAAGCGAGAAAGACGACAATGGTACGAATAAGACGGCATGAAGATGATGGTATCATTACAGATGCACGATAGCGTCTGTGTGACAACGAGGCAACTATGAAGATGAAATTAAAACGTGGCATAAGCACGATTGAATGAGATTCGGGAGATTACGATAGTATTACGGACACAAAATGACATCAATGGATTGTTGAAGGTGGTACGACAATGAAGACTTGACGATAATGATAAAGTCACCTCGCATTGTCCTGAAAAACATTCGTAGTTCCCTTTCCCTATTCTCCTGTCTATTCTTCGTCTTGCTGTCCGGCTTTCAATCTTTGCTAATGTACTACTGTCTTCTGCATTACTTCCGATCTTCGAGGCAGCGAGGGTTAACTCTGTGTGAGCAGCGAGCCTAGGTAATATCATATTTGGTTATAGTTGTAGCGTTGAACTGGCGTTAGTAAGACCTGTTTTTACAGGTTTTACTGCGTCCTCTTGTAGGCCTCCACGGCGGGTGGCTCGCGTTACTGCCGAAAAGCACACCTTTCACTTATGGCAAGTTCCTTCCACCCTTCACTTCACTTCAGTTTATTACCTTAAAACCCCATTGGAGAGGTATTACATAAGGGGTGGTTAATAAAATAAACATTAAAAACAGGCATTTATTTTGAGATATGGCTGACAACAACTTCGGTAAAGGCAGATGGGCTTGTGATGGCTGCGATGGCGCGTGGAAGGCCGTTCCAGTCCCTTGATGCTCGAATCAAAAATGATGCTTGAAAAGTGGTGGTCCAGGCACGTGCGCGTGCAACTTAAATCGGATGACCGATGCGATGAGATATGTATGAAGGGGGCGTGATGTACGGTTGGTGATTTAGGGAGCTGTAAAAAAATGAACGGAAGAGAGAGAGGGTGGCAACCTGTCGACGGAAAAAAAGCATTTCAAGCCAGATTCCGCTTTCATCGATGAATTGCTGATATCGTATGAATATAAAGAATGAATAAACCTAGTAGCACGATTTTGCACAGCCTCAAGTGCATTGATGATACAAATCTGATTCGGGTTCCAGATGGGAGATGAATACTCAAGTTTCGATCTTACAAATGATTTATAGGCCAACGCTTTTACTTGTTGAGTTGTATGACGTAGATATCACCTAAGAATTCCCAGTGATCTATTAGCAGCTGAGATGATGTTCGTAGTGTTTAAGCGCCGGGACAGATCACAAGATAGAGTGACACCAAGCTATTTGAATTATTTGACTGATTCTATTGGAACATCAGCAATGGAATAGGTAAATGTGACGGCTTTACGGCAGTGAGTGAAAGAAACGAGTTTACATTTGTTAGGATTTAAGTTCATTAGCCAGCGATTACACCATTCTTGTACTTTATTGAGATCGTTCTGGATGAATGTGTGGACAAATGTGTTGCTAACTTTTTTGCAGATCACACAAACATCTGCAAACCTTCGAATGTTACATGATACATGCGTTGGTAGATCATTTTAGTAAATAAAAAAAAGACGCGGTGCTAAAACAAATCCCTGCGGGACGCCTTATGTTAGGGGAGTCTACTAGAATAATGGTTATTAACGAAAACAAACTGAGAGCAGTTAGTCAAGAATGCTTCTATCTACTTTAGTACGTCGGGGTGTAAATTTAACTGAGACAATTTTAGCAGCAAACGTTTATGAGGAACTGTGTAAATGCTTTTGCAAAATCGAGGAATATGGCATCAGTCTGCTGGTTACTGTCAAGGTTAACATGCAGGTCGTGAAGGAAAATTGCCAACTGCGTTTCGCAAGAATAGCCTTTTCGAAAAGGGTGAAAAAATTCAGTCTAAGAAGTTTATGATATGCGAGTACATGACGTGTTCCATGATTTTGCAGGGGACACTAGTTAATGATATAGGACGACAATTTAATGGGGTGTCTCTGTTGCCCGATTTGAAGACTGGAACGACCTTGCCCACTCTTTAGTCCGATGGTAAGATGCCTGCAGAGGGCGACTGCGAAAACAACAAAGTTAGGTACGCAGCAGATACGTGTTTAATATTTTTTAAGAGTTTGGAATTAATATCATTTACACCTGCTGACGATGATAGCTTGATGTTATCAATGTACGTGGTGATTCCATCTGCCGAGAATATACTTGGTGGCATACGCGCCGTTATGTTATTAGATGTGGGAACATCTGGAATTGAAGTCTCGTTAGTAAATACAGAGAAAATGCTGCGCTAAAAATGTCAGCACACTCGCTGTCGCTGACCACTTCGCCATGTGCAGGATGATTTAGCATTCCGTATAGCCCTCAGATAGTCGTCTTCGGCCACAAAATATATCCCCCAAGCAGAGGGGTGTCCGTTTAGTTTGGCTGAGTGGAAGAGACGTTTCTTTTTGTTTTCAAGTCGCTTAAGCGTTTTAGTGAACCATGGCTAGTTACGGTTTCCGCGGAACGTTATTCTCGGTATGAACTTGTGAACGAGATCACCTAGCTTGTTTTTAAATATTGACCAGTTTTCATTAGTAGAGCGCGTAGAACATAACCTCACAAACGTAGGAATAAATGCACTCAGATCACTATTAATGACATCATAATTACCTTTATTTTACATACGGATTGTTTTGCTGACTCAATCGCGTCTTATTGGTTGACACGAAAATGTGGCGTGAATTACTTTGTGGTCGCAGACTTCAGGTAGATATGCTATTGATGATAAGCTTTCCAAATTGCCGGTTAGGATGAGATCTAAGATGCTAGAAGTGCTCAGAACAAAGCGTGTAGGTTCTGATACAAGTTCAGCTAAATTAAAATTAAGGCAGAAATCCACAAAATCTCTGGCAAGCTCACTGCCCATAGTTAAGGGGACGTCATTGCTCCAGTCTGTTTGAGGAAAATTGAAATCACCAAAAAGGAGGACTTCTGCTTGTGGGCGTTGATTACTAAGGTCACTCAAACTGTTATTAAGCCTAAATGTTAAATCTGGAATATTATTCGGAGGCCTGTACCCAGCACCTAGAATGATAGTATGGGGGCGAAGCGTGAATAATCAGCCATAATACTTCAAGATCAGAAGTGATGGTTGTGGCTACGGAGCTCGGTAACTGCTGGTGCACAGCAATCAGTACACCGCCCCCCCCCTCCCCCCGCATGCCTTTGCGATCCTTTCGATAGACATGAAATTCCGGTAGGTCAGGCAGTACTTCAATATCTTGTGTGAGGAAAGTTGACCAAGTTGGGGATTAATCATCATACCGCATGGGTGAAGCAGCGCACTGACAAGGTCAAAGTGGAGAGATTATATAAAGATGAAGTGTTCGTTCTAAAATCAAATAGTGGCGAGTGAAGCGAGTGTCGTGTAAATTTGTGTCTCTCCACTTTGTCCTTGTCAGTGCGCTGCTTCAGCAATCCGGTATGATGACTTCTGTATCTGTTATATCTTCTATAAGCCACGTTTCCGTTATCACCATTATATTGTTGTTGGATGATAAAACAAGGTTGGAAAAACCATCACGTTTTGGAAGAAAACTGCGTGCGTTCGTGAAGATTACAGACAATGATATGTTATATTTGGGCTTAACAGTGCAACAAATACTTATACGACGGGGAAATTGCTATATTATTTCATCGACAGACTGCATTTGCTCATCGTAGACGTAGCGCTTATGGCCCATATGCAGTGTTTTGAATCGCAAAGAAAAGGTAATGATTTGCTTTTAGCCAAAGTAATGAGATGCCCGCGAACGTTTTGTACGGAACGAGAAAAATCCTCTCCAACGCTGAAGCTGTTTCCTTTGAACTTGCGGCCAATAGAAAGAACCAATTCTTCTGTTTTATGGAAGAATAATTTCGCTATGATAGGACGGCGTCGGTTAGTACCTGTGCGATGGCCGAGACGATGTGCGCGCTCAATTTCTTTTGGCTCGATACAAATAGTAAAATGATCGTGGCAGTGCTTGATAAGTTGTTTCGTCTAGGCAAACGTCTCTGATCCAGTTGATTCAGGGAGGCCACAAAAATAACATTATTGCATCGTGACTGGTTCTCGGCGTCATCAATACGTGTTTCAAGCCTGTGTACCACGGTGGCCCCTAGAGCGGTACACCTTTTCACGGTTTGGAAGTCACAGCGTAGGGAGACAAGATTTTGATAATGGCCCTCTAGATCAGTCATGAGTTTGCCCAGATCAGCAATAGCTTTGTCCGTTGACAGTAAATGAATTTTCAGGTCATGAATCTGACTTATTATTTGCGCAATCCAGCAGACAAGTTCTTCCATTCAGCTAGTAAAGCTTCAGAGTCCGGGCTCGGGTTGCTTTCGACATCGCCCAACATCATCAACAATGCACGAATTACATGAGAAGACTCAAGAGCAACAAGAAGGCAGCAGTGCGGTCTCGGTAGCTGAAGCAGAAAACTATTGCGAGACTTCTTAGAAAAAAGACTAAGTTTTGCTAACCTGCATGACAAGAGTGAATGGATTAGTGGTCTGCGTCTGTGCACAGCCGTCCAGCCCACAAGGCGCCCCCGGTATTGCCTGCTCCTTTATAGTTGACCGGAAAGTTGATGTTGATGACGACGGGTTTGTCCACGCTGCATCGAGCACCACCGTCTTCGGTAGCGGTGTCATCGAAAACGCAGATCTGCCGCTCCCGACACAATCCAGGGGCTCGAAGAGCGGTGCAAATCCAGAGGTGCACATCAGGGATTTGTGACAGGCACTCCTGTCATGTTCACCTGACCAAGCACGATATTGCAGCGGGGCTGCCAGGGAAGCCGTCACTAGGGCTGGAAGCAACAGACGCACGAATGCGCACTGAAACACCTGCATGACAAGAGTGAATGAATTAGCGGTCTGCGTCTGTGGACAGCCGCCCAGCCCACCTCCCTGATCGCTCCCAGAAAAAGGACACATCCAAGAAGTTCTCAAACTTCTTGGTATCCGAACAGAGATTTGGCCTCCGCTATCACGTAGTTCACTGCGAAAAACCGGAAACAACAGTAAGAGCTATCTGACCGTTCATTCGGTCGAAATGTCTGACAGATGTTATAGGCCCAGGTTACGAAGCTAGGAAATTGGCCAGCGTTGAACTCTTGGAACCCTGCATTGAGAAGCGACGCTAAAAGCTGCCGAATCTTTGCGGACATTCCACTGAGTATTACCCACTTCAGCACACTTAACATCACCCGAGGTGTCAATTCGGAGAGAGCGAGAGTGAGTGTGTTAGTGAGTGAGTGAACTTTATTTGGTCCACGAAATACGCGAGTAAACTCGACGTCACCTGGCTAGGCCCACTCGGGGACCATCAGGTCAAACCTGACGGCCCTTTCGCGGGCCCTCTGGACTGCCAGGATTTGGGAGGTTTAATCTTGGGCCTTAATAAGCGTCATCATTTCCTCTTGGGTGAAAGGGGGACCGGCAGAGGCGCAGCCCTACAGGACGTGCTCGAAGTCCGCATAACCACCACACAGGGGGCAGTCCGGGCTTGGGAACCGTTCGGGGTACATTGTGTGCAGTGCCACAGCGCTCGGGTAAGCGCTTGTTTGTAGAAGTCTGAGAGTGACTGCCTGGGACCTGCAAAAGCGATGAGTGCGGCAGAGGCAGCGAGAGAGAAAAAAGCGCCTTTAGTGAGCCAAAGGATGCCTTGATTTGCAGGAGTGGTTCCCTCTTCACGGGAAACCATGCGGCTTCTTGGCAGCGACCGCCCACTCAGCCAACAGTTCGGGCGATGACTTGCTACAATACGATAGCGCATGAGCGCAGTCACATAGTTTTATTTTTTATTTTGAGCACTTTCTTTAAATGCCGAAAAATATCACCACGCAACATATAGGTTACCGCCAAAAATTTGATGGTTCTGAATCCCCTATACAACGTAACAAATGGCACTTCGCACTGACTTGAATAATAACCATCTTGCATATCTGATCTTAGTTAATTGGCTAATTAAGCGGGGCATAAGATACTTTAAGTAGCACCACATAACCTCAAACCATTTGTCATCGATTTCATACAGCTGCGGTTTATCAGCTGTGCTGTAAGATGAAATGGAGCTGGGCAGGCTATGTAATGCGTAGGGCAGACAACCAGTGGGCCATTAGAGTTACAGAATGGATGCCAAAGGAAAGGAAGCACATTCGAGGACGGCAGATAGTTTGGTGGGGGATGAGATGGGGTAACTTTAAAGCTCCAGTTGGAATCAGCTAGCGCAAGACCATGGCGTTCTAACCTTAAAGGCGAAGCTTAAGCGTCCATCAGGTATTATTTTTATAAAGTTTGGTTTAATTTATTGGAAACACCTTGTATATATAAGTAAAAGCTAAGCCGTCACATGGTATATCTGCCACAAAGAGTAATTTGATTTTCAAGCGTAGCGATTTGAGCTGCGCGCGCGTAGTCCCGTCCGGCCGTGATAATGGCAACACGTTTCAACTCATGCCTGTTATCTTAACAAGGTACGCGTAAATTTCAAGAAAGTGAAAACAATGAGTGAAAAAAAAGAAATGCAGAAAAATCAACAAATCTACGATATATAACAATATATTTACACAAAATCTAGAAAAAATAAGATCATCCGCTAAAAAATAACGTCGCAAGTCTGCCTTGATGGAAGCGACGGTGGGGCTGGCCGCGGAACGGAGCAGCGCGCGGAAGGCCACGATGGCGGGTTTGTCGTCGCCACGCTCGAAGCAGAGTACGCACAAGCTGTGGCTGCGCTCAACGCGAGCCACATCGGCCTTTCGCCAAGCCCCACCACGTGAACAGTGGCTACGGCTGCGCAGTGCTCCTGCGACGGTCAGGCGGGGGGCGGAGGCCTCGACAACCTGAGCCTGGCTGGAGGCGTCGCCTGGGGCCCCAACCCGCTGCACAAGCTGCGAGCTCGCTTCGTCTCTTGTGAACCATCTTCTTGAACGCGACAGCTACAGCGAGAATCGACTCCGTTGCTACCCCAGCCGGTCCGTGACGGGAATGACAAGTGCTGCCTTTTCCGTGGAGCTCTCCGCTGAAATATAATGATTTCACAATTAATCAGAATCGCTGTGTCATACTTCCTAAAGATTACTTGATTATGTATTTGTTCTCCGCTGTATTATTTTTTGGACCAATAATGCGTTTCAATACAAAGTACCTAAATTTGCGAAATATAACAGGAAATCCAAATCTTTTTTTAATAATCTTTTTTTCGTTAGAGGCTATATAAGCACAGTTCTTGTAAAAAGGTACAATGGGTCAGGTATACACTCCTACGGTATTTCACTCCTACGCGCATGTTACCAATATTGTCATCACGCTGCAATTGTTATCGACAGCTTATGTCAGCCCGTCATTATTTTAGAGGTTTTATTGCCGAAGGCAACCAGGCAATAGCAAAAGCCACTTGCAAACAAAAAGCCACTGCTTGCTCGGCTGGTTCTTAAAAGCACCACATGCAGTGCGATAAGGCCACTACAAAAACAACACACCCGCGTGGTACAGGTGCAGCGTCCCATGTCTTTTTTGTCTTTGTGTTTTCGGAATGCCTTAAATGCATGTAGGTAACGTCTCAACTTGCCCACGAACCAGTTCCAGGAGCCCCCATAAGCAGTGCACACACATAATGCGGGTTACCACAAAATGAAAAGAAGTACTCGAATAGCCCTAATATTGACCTAGCAATGAATCCCCCAAACGTTAGTGGAAGGGGACACAAAGATGAGCGCGAGCTCTCGACAGACACTGCATTTTAAGGCTATCTTTACAACTTTCCCTGTCAGGAACACTTTCTTTTCGGTTACAGAATATGTACGAATATTTACCTTTCAGCCGTCCCGTTGACGTGGCCGACACCAGGAGCAAAGAAGCCCAGATGCCCGCCGTGTTGCATGCATCCACGATCACATCGAGGGCGAGAGAAGCCGTGCGCGGACACTGCTGCTGATCTCTGAGCGTGGCCGCACCTGTCGTGTTGTGGGGCCACGTGCTGAGGTCCGTGGCCAGTCGTCTTCAAATGCGGCTGCAGTGCCCTAGCATCAGATTGACGTCGTTGCATCATGATTGGAACGACCTGTCGCAACAGTATAGCAGAGCGCTGACAGTAGCTCAGCCGTAAAGTTGGACTTCCTGCTCAGGTTGTCCGAAAACGTCGCCGTATTTCCAAATGAAGCCCTGCAGAACGAAGAAACCCAGTCGCTGCTCACAATGGCGGCCAGCGCGCAATGCACGAGACAGCTACCTGATGGTGATGATGATGATGTCCATAAAACATGGCTCCCACCCAATCTGGGGGATTGGCCAAGAATTGGGCACATGAAATTTAGATACGGTTTATGAAACTACAGTTATTTTGAAATTTATTAATCAAAACAGACAGAATAATTTTCGAAAACCGCACAATTTATAATATTAATGCTATGATTGAACACCAAAATATCACTAGGAGAATTGTAAAAGTAGGTGGTGCGTTCTTTGTTTTCTTCTTCTCACGCGCGTCGATCACATCCTAGGAAATGCGATGAAGATGATGATGATGACCGTGAAGCATTCGTATATACCCATACAGGAAGCCGCAACCAAAGTGATACGCCGACGTTCCCGGCACCGCAAGTCAAGAAAACGCACGGGTATTTCCAAGGAAGTGCACAATCTGGCGAAAACTGGTAGTCAACCGCTGACGTCACGCATTACCAGAGCAGTTGAGAGAGGGACGTCCGCTATCGCGGTTTCCAGTGAAGCATGGCCACCTCTTCCCAAGCCACGCCAACTCGCCGAACCCCGAGACGCAACTCGTCCACCAATCACAATTGACCCTGCCGCAGTCCGGGCGGAAGGCCAGGACTTGCACGTGTTCGCCGTGCTGAGGTCGCTCATAAATGTTATGCGTACATTACTGACGAGCCTAAACACCCCGAATGCTAGCAGCGCACTGCAAGTACTGACGCGATGAATGCAGTACTTGCAAGTCTTTAATAGCATCATGGCTCGTTGACCGCTGTCGTTCCACAAATCTGTCCAAGGAAGCATCCCTTTTTCAGGGGAATGCTCGAGGCCTCAGATCAAGAATTTCGGATTATCAACTTTTCATTATTTCGAACAAATTTCCCATCATCATCATCTGTGAACCAAACCTTCAATCCAAAAAATCCGACTAGTGGACTACGAAGTTTTCTCAACCGCGACGTGTAGTGTCCTCACCAAGATCGTCGTTTATGTTCGGTGTGAACCCACTTACGTGCTACATTAAGTTTTGCTTGACGACGACGACCAATACGTGTGCTTAACTGTGAAAACAAAGAAACTTACATTCACTCTAGTCCGCTGCATATATTTCTCCAACCAGTAGTTTTAACACGCCACGACTGGGTGCTTCGTTATCCGCAACACCTGGACCTCAGATTTTTAGTTGAGATTTTAATACACACCACCCGCTCTGGGGCAGTTTGCAAATGGACTCCAAGGGAAGAAAACTAGTCGCATTTTCATCGGACCAAGAGCTTTGCTGTCTCAATGACGGCAGCGCGACATATCTACGGTGATTGACCTACAGCAGCTGTCTGGACTTGACTTTGGTCTCTCGATGTCTTCGAAGCAATGTAAAGTGGTTCTCAGACTTAGAAACCCATGGAAGTCATCACGATCCTACCTATTTCAAGATCAAGCGATTGGCCAAGTCTCTATCTACTCCCTTTGGAGAACACATTGGACGAAATTCAGGTCGCTTATGAAAGACGAATGACCAGAAGGCCACCAGTCATATCTGGAGGATCAGATTCGAAATGCACTGCAAGAGGCTATGTTCACTTTTAGGTCTTCTCCAAAGTTTACAGAATACGAAGGTGAATTGGAAAGACTTCGAGCGATTCGCCGAAGGGCTGAAAGAAGGTACAGGCGCACCAAATGTATTCTCGATCTGAAGGAGGCTATGTGGAACGAAAAAAATCCAGTGCCGCATCGATACGTTACAATCTCAAAAGTGGAAATCCTTTTGCGAGTCCTTGGATTCTCGAAAGCCTCTGTCCAACATATGGAGAACTCTGAGTGGCCTACAATCGTCTCCGCAACAGCACCACCATTTCAAATCTCTTGCCCTACATCAAGGACGGCGTGAGATCGACGTTGCTGAGGATTTTCGAGCAAAATTTGCTGGCTTACCGACAGTACCTGTATCAACATCACGCGATGTTGCGGCATCCCAAGACTCTCGCAAAGACCTCATGTTCTCTATGGAGGAGCTAGAAGCGGCGCTGGTGACTTGTAGGAAGTATTTCTCATCGATGGATCTCAAGACTGGCTACTGGAAAATAGAAGTCGAAGAAAAGTATCGGATGGCCACCCCGGATGGCCTCTATGGGTTCACCGTAATGCCATTCTAAGTGTTCTCAGCAACTGCAACGTTCCATCGTGCGATGGACATGGCATTAGCAGCATTGAAGTGTCAGACATGTCTCGAATACTTCGATGAGGTCGTTCTCTTCGCAGGGAATTTCGACAATCACCTCAGGCGGCTTGGGACAGTACTAGAAGCCATCAATTTGACCAGAGCTCACTCTAAAGCCGGAAAAGTGTATTTGCAGACGTTGCGCTTCTGTTCCTGAAGCACGACACGCCGTGGTTGCTCAGTGGCTATGGTGTTGGGCTGCTGAGCACGAGGTCCCGGCCACGGCGGCCGCATTTAGATGGGGGCGAAATGCGAAAACGCCCATGTACTTTGATTTAGGTGCCCGTTAAAGAACCCGAGGTGGTCCATATTTCCGGAGTCCGCCACTACGGCGTGCCTTACAATCAGAACTGGTTTTGGCACGTAAAACCCCATAATTTTTTTTGTTCCTGAACCACACAAATGTGGAGTCCGTCGTGATCCGCAGAAGACATCTGCCATCGCTGACTTTCCACTGCCCGCCGACAAGAAAGGAGTGCGCAGAATCCTTGGCCTGTGTGCGTATTACAGGTGTCAAAGACGTTTCACGCATCGCCGCGCCATTCGCATTTCTAACAAAATCCTTTCAAGTGGGCAACGCCACAAATCGAAGAATTCGAAGAGCTTAAATGCTGTCCACTTCAATGAAGACGCCAACAAAGATATCTACACTAACTCAACGAGCCTAGGCTGTGGGCTGTCCGAGTCCAAAGAAAAGACGTATTTGAAAGGGTCATTGCTGAGGCTTGCCGGTCGCTGTCGAAATCAGCAGCTAATTATTTCACGACGGAGAAAGAATGCCTTGCCATCATTTGGGCTACCACGAAATTCCGACGTTACCTATACCGAGGCCCTTATATGTCGTAAGCGCCCACCGGGCCTTGTTTTGGCTGGCAAACTTAACGGGCACTGCAGCACGCCTCGCACGATGGAGTCTTAGACTAAAAAAATTTGGCATCACCGTTGTCTACAACACAGGATGGAAGCCCTGTGATGTCGACTGACTATCGCGCACCTCCATTGACCCACCGCCACAAGACGATGAGGAGGACAACGCCTTTCTGGGAGCAATAAGCGTAGAAGGCTTCGTTGAACAGAAACCAGCAGACCCCGAGCTAAAAAACCACCTCGAGTACTTGGAAGGCAACACCGACGTTGTCCTTAAGGTATTTAGGTGAGGATTGCCTTCGTTTTTCCTGCACAATGACGTACTCGTGAAGAAGAATTTCTCTCCAGTACGCACCAACTACCTTCTTGTTGTTCCCTCAACACTGGGTCCAGAGGTACTGTACACAATTCATGACGATCCGAACACTGGGCACCTCCCCTATGCTATCGGCGCTATCGAGGAAACGAGAGAAGCATTACCGGCCAAATCTGACCGCCAAAGTTGCCCACTACGTCAGAACATGACGAGTGTGCCAGCGACGAAGACACCATACACAAGGCCAGTGGGTTTGCTGTAGCCGATATCGGCACCTTGCCGACCATTTCAGCAGAATCGAATGTACTTATTGGGTCCACTTTCCGACGTCAGCATTACGGGAATAAGTGGATCGCCATGGCTTCACAGCTGCCCCGCTAATGCGAAGTTCCTACGTGTCAGCATCAAGAACAGTTACTTGACTGTGGACCGACAATTCCATCACAACTGGACAAAACTAAGTTCTTGAGGCCAACAGGATTTCGTTTACTTGTTAAGTACTTGTCGGGCAGGACAACGTCCGCTGAATGAGATCATCTAATCATCGACAGATAGTAGATTAGGGTGCGGCAGCTCGAGATATGCCTTTCGAAATTACTGGGTGTTGGCCTCCGCTTTGAACAACATGTTCTTGGTTTGGTCTTCCGTTTTTTTGGTGATGTCCACGAAGCACGTCAGTTAACTCAAAAAACCAGTCCCATTTCATACTTTCTGCTGACAAGAGGAACAGCAGTTATACGGGACCAATATAGTCTTGCTCTTTGAAGTCCAATAAGACCCATTAGCATATGGATTTCCAAAAGATTTTTTTTCATTTTTGATGATGACGATCGCACAGACCTGTGGTCATGCGTGTGAACAGAATAGAGGTTTGTTAGCTCCGCGCATATGCTTCCAAAAGGTTTCCGGAACGTACTTGGTAAAGTAGGCAAACAGAAACAGAGGCAACTTTGAGTGAACTTGAGGTGTCGTGGTGTCCAAAGTGTAGCTGCGAGGGAAACAGAAATAAAAAGTATCACGCGCACCTTGGATTGAAGAAGTTACTTTCAAATCATGCCATTATCTTCAAAGCAAATTACTGAAACGAAACATGTGCTCTGGCGCCTTCCGAATGCAGCCACGGCCTTTAACTTAGGGGCTTCCTGGTGAATAATAATTACAATCATCTTCACTGCTGCTATCTGAGCATTCACTACTGCTCTCAAGGTCGTCCAGAATGTCTTCTTTATCAGACAAGTCAATATCGATCTGAACAAGTATTTCTTTATTTATTTAGTTTTTACATAAACCCGCATTCGCTCCAAGAGCATTGCAGCGGGGGGACGGGGTATACACATATTGTAGCGTTAGCTACACTGACCTAGCCAAGCCCGTTTCGCGCGGCACATCAAGAGCCGTGCTGCGCATGCGCAAGGATCAGTGATGTCACACGGCTTGCGCACCGGAGCCACCGGAGCCACCGGAGCCGGCACCTCTCGCGCACTCCGCCGCCGCCGCGCGCGACTCACCGCCGCCGGCTGCGCATTCCAGAGGAGTGACGTCGTAGCCGTGGTAGACGTACTGGCGCCGGCGCGCGCTCGCTGTGCAGTCACCGTCTGAAACTGCGCTGGAGCCGCTGCGCTTCTGACTGGCGTTTGCCAGTGTGGTATAGCCATGGAGAAGGAGAGCGCAAATGCTGCTCAACAGCGCAGAAGAACGGAGAAGCTTGACTCATCGGATCCCGAAGTAGTTGCCTGGCAATTAGCGGTTGAGCGTAGGAGGAATGAATACATGTGCCACATAATACGTATACCGCTTGTGTGTCATTGGAGCAGCAGTAAGCATGACAATCAAGCTAATCCTTGACAATCTAGAAAACCAGGAAAGCTAAGAATAATCAGCTGAACCTTTGCTAACGCTACGTATATCCTGGCATAGCCGAGCTAAGCCACTGCAACTTTTTTTATACATTTGTGGATGCAAACAAAAACCCAAATGTCACACAAACAAAACAAGGCTTTATAAGCAGGTAAACAAAACCAATAAATCGCTAGTATCTAGGTATGATACCCGTATAAAACAAAACAAGTACAGAAGTGCAGTACAGAAAACAAAACAAGTGCAGGATCAGGTAAAAGCAGCGCTATACAGCTTGGACACACCTATAAAACTGAGAATTAGAGGCCATGCTTACAACTGTTCTAGGAAGCCTGTTCCACTCAGATGCTGTTCGTCGAAAAAATGAATACTTCAGCAAACTGCCTCGGGAAGTTGTATCCCGAACTTTAAACAGTAGCTCTTGTATTTCTTCGTCACTAAGGAACTTGCCTGCAACACAAAACAAAAGTGAATGCTTTTTTAACGTAATGACCTGAAGTACCCATTTGAGTATAGTTGTAATTAGATAGCGCTCTCTCTGAGGCAAAGCAAAGCAACTAGCTTGAACATTTTATGCGCCGTCTCTAATGTCTCGTGATCGTTCATAATCGCTGCTAAACAATATGTGTCACATTTCGGGAATGAGAAAAAAAGTAAAACTCACCCGGTCACCTGCGCGTGCTTTCCTTGCGTGATGCCGCCATACTGGTATTTACTGCGAGCGCATACCTGGGCCTTCGGCGGTACAACTCCAGGGAATATTCTTATCTGATCCTTCCGCTAGCAGAAACTTCCGTTTTTGCCTATCGTACTTGAACAATAGCTGCATAGCGCGCGTTTTTCAAATGTACCCACATGAGTACCCACGGTCTGAAGAAGATATGTAGCATCTGTTGCGTTTTCGATAGCGTAGCTAATCCCACTCCTAGGGTTCACTATATAAAAGGAACATTGACAGAGACATAAAGGACGTGCTTGCTTATGGTCCAAGTGAGCCGCTGAGAAGGGCTATGACCACCTCGCCAACTGCCGAGGGGTCCACTAGAAAGGAAAAGACCAGCTCGGATGCGTCCACTTCCGGGACCTCACAAGAGATGCAAGTCGCCATGCAGGCGGCCAAAAGAGATCCGGGCACTCAAAAGCAACATGACTTCCCGGGCTCACTGCCCGGCGGCCGGGAGGTGTTGCGACACAGTAGGGGCTTCATCAGAGGTGGTCTGGTACTCAGGAACATTGCAAAACTTCCACGAAAGGTCGTCGACGCCCGCGAGCATGACGCCATCATGGCAGAATCGCCGGATGCAGAGCAAGACGGCGCCGTGCCATGAAGACAAACATTGTAGACTTCCGCCTGTCATCTGCGTGCTTCTGAGCAAGAAGGAGGATCGAAGGTCTCGAATTGAATTGAATAAAGCCTTTATTTTAAGGAAGGGGACGGCTCTGGGCCGCTGTTGGGGATTAGGTGGGAAAGGAATGTTGGTTCCCTTATTGTTGGCAGAGGCACATCTACATGTCAGTCTTTGATCTCCCGCTTTATGCAGACTAAGGTGCATGTTCAGTTCCGCCGCTCTTGAGTAAATATATGTTTGCAGCTTCTAAAACGTCTGTAGCATTTTGTAATAGAAATGTTTGTTGCTTAAGCACTGCCGCACGACCTCAACGGGTTTTGGGTTCTGCTTCTTACCACGGAGCTCACGGCTTATATAGTTAACCGCGCAAGCAGGTTTAGATGGGGTCAGAGTGAAAAGAATTGTGGACATATACTCAGCCCAAGAAGATCAGCTGTGGGCAGTCCAGCGGGCCGATGACGCCGCCAGAGCCCAAGGGCTCGTGGCAGACGCCGAGGCAGGGTGAAGTGAACCCTATTAACTTGCCGGACAAAAGTAAAGTTTTTACCTACCTATATTTTGGTGTGGTATTAGGGACCCTTGCTGACCAATTGTAGTCCTTAAAACATTATGCAGACTCACAAGGAGGATTGGCCACACGAGTGATTTTTGAAGATTTAAACAAATATAGAAAATATAGAAAGAACGAGTCAGTCAATGACTCGTTCTATGACTGTGAATCTATGAGACGCGTTGTTCTTGCATGCTTGCTTGCTTTCCTGCTTCCTATTCCATGGCGAATACCAACTACGGGGATTGGCCAAGAAGCCGGCGGTTAAACGGGTGGGGCGCGGGGAGAAATTGAGGTAAAAAGTATTGTGAAGTTGCAGTTGAAATTATGTAATGAAACAAAGTAATGTTAGACACATTTTATTCCCCTTAATTGGAATTTTGTAAACCTATAAATAATAATTCAGTTAGTCAACTTTAATTAAAATTTTGTAAAATAATGTATAGTAACTTACTACATTAACTAGGTATTCTCCTGGTGTCATCATGCAACTGGTATACGGTCCTACATACGTTCCTGTGACTAAAAATCGATGTAGCTGCCCCAAAGGGGGGAATGTTTTCAGTGTTTAGAGCAATGCGTAGTTTTCGGAATGCAATTTCGAATTATTTCTTTCTCTGAATTCCGAATCGACGGCAGGTTTAAAAACATAATCAATGGTTTAAGGTTCTCTGAAGAAATATCATTAGGGGAACAGCGCCAGGCCAGAACTGTTTAGATAAAAATTTAGTGGTGGAATTCGGCATCATAATTTTGTGAGGAAGATTTCCAATTTACGTGTGGGACACCTTTGATTGTGCCAAGGGTAAATCAAATGGTTTGTTTCTGATTTGAAATGTCTGTTTTGCAGAGTATTTTAAAGGACATTGTTTTCTAAATCTAGCCGCTATAGATGATATAAGCAGAAGTCGGCAGAACATAGATGACTGGTCCATGTAGGGACCCATATGCAAGTGTGTATGCCATTTCCTTTAAACAGAAATCACGGTGGCCTGGTTCTTGTCGCCTTTGCCGCCCACCCATGTTCTTCTTCCCCAACTAAATATACAGCACGCACCTGAAACCAGGAACCATGCAGCCTAGGAGATAACAAATGTTAACATGAATTTAGGGCTGATACTATATCTGAATATAAGGAGGAACAACTAAAAACATGTGACATGACTCACAGAAAAAAAGAAACGTCAACGTTTATGCCGATGCCATTCGCTGGCGTATCCTATCCAGTGTTCCGGACAGCAAACTACTCTCAGAAGAGACGCCGCGCCAGAGCGCTCGCGGGAAAAGGTGTTTTTACTGAGAACAGCCGTGAGGAGGAAATGGCGGCCAATCCCGTTCTTGAAGACAATTAGGCCAGTTCGTGCTGTTTATAAGGTTGGGGCATGATTGAGCGAGAAAACAAAACAAAAGGAGAACGAGAAATGGACTGGACAGAGTGCTATGACAGCATAAAAATATAATGCTCTGTCTTGAGTGTCCTTGCAGCAGGTTGTTTCTGGTCATTCCACACTCCGTTAAGTGCATGCGTCACCTTGGGGATGTTTCTTTTGTTAGCCTCTTATCAGTTGGTATGTACCCTTGGGTACTTGGGCTTATATTTTGGTTTCACTTGTATACCTTCTTGTGCCTTAAATGTGAAAATTATTGTTTACATTGAAAAGTGTTGCTCTACTGAGCTGCTTCTTCTGACCTATGACCATTGTTTTTTTTTTCTGCACTGTAAAGCTTTTGGCTAATTGTAACACTGGACAATGTGTCTTTTTGGGGGTGAACTTGGGTTCTCGGGGGGTGGGCGCCCAGTCAGGGTATTTTGCCTTTTCGCCGCTACCCTAGGCAACTGTATATGTGTGCATATATACATATATGTATGTATATATTTTATTGGT
Organism: Dermacentor silvarum; assembly: GCF_013339745.2. Classification (NCBI taxonomy): domain Eukaryota; kingdom Metazoa; phylum Arthropoda; class Arachnida; order Ixodida; family Ixodidae; genus Dermacentor; species Dermacentor silvarum. Next base: position 358,585,868 of record NC_051154.1, on the reverse strand, counting down.
TGCCTGAAATAAAATTCAAACTTCATAAATCATATTGTCAAGGAAATTGTATTCTTAAGCTAAAGCCCAGACCGCACTTACGCTTGCGGACGCGCGCAAGCTCGGGTCTACGCGCCTTGTGCCAGGCGCGCCTAGCGAGGAATGGCGGTTTGCATCCACAAATAGGCGCGACAGCGCGCGCTCACTGGCCTCACACCTGGCTATAGTGAACTAGTAACCTGGCCTCACTCGTTGACGCCTTGGCAGACGCCACTTCGTACTTCGTTGTTGACAGTGTTTCAAAATGCTTCGATATGTATAAACTTATTGTTACATTTTTAGAGCTGTTAAATCAGCACAAAAAGTGCAGAAGAAGCACTTTCTTGCATGGTATAAATCTGGTTAACCAATGTCTCCAAGAGGCATTGGCTTAACTGAAAGTTGAATGTACCGCGCCATCGCTGCGTAGCCACGAGCGCCAACGCGAGGCAGCCCAAGCGCGCAACATCAGAGAGGAGCTGATCACCGAGATCGCGCCGCGTTTCGACACGTACCAGCCGTGCTGGACCGTCTGGGCATGCGTGGGCGCGCTGACACGAGCTTGCGCGCGTCCGCAAGCGGAAGTGTGGTCTGGGCTTAAGGCATCCGTATATCCGATCTGCTTATCGCCGTACACCTCTTCGGTACTGATGTGCAGGTGTGCAAGCGAGCAAGCATTATCACACTCGATTGCGACTAATCTTCTAGATTACCAACGTACGCCTGCTAACCTCCTGGTGCTGTGCATTTTCTCGAGAGCGAATTCCTGAAATTTGCCTCACCAAGCTTAGTTGCGGTATTTCACCGTTGAACTACTCTACAGAGTACTTGTCTCTTTCACATTCTTTAAACACACTGTAGTCAATGGTGACGCAGCTGTTTGGCAGCAAGATCGACACTCCTGAACGCGCCACGGTTGCTTAGTGGCTATGACGTGCCATTGCTCAGCTTGAAGTCCTGTGTTCGATCCCAGCCACGGCGGCCTCATTTCGATGGGCCAAAATGGAGAAAACACCCGTGTACTTAGATTTAGGTGCACGTTACAGAACCCCAGGTGGTCAAAATTAATCAGGAGTCCCCCACTATGGCGTGCCTCTCAATCAGATGGTGGATTTGCCGCGTAGAAAAACCACACAAATACAAAAAATAATCCAGAGCCTCCCCCCCCCCCCCGACTACGGCATAGCTCATAAGCAGATCATAATTGCTGCCTAGAAAACCCCTGCATGTGATTTTATATTTTCACCCTACTGGTACTTTAAGCTCAGCATGCATTGCTCCCAGCGTGGTCGGCTTGCCGGCGGTGTGCACGTGTGCTTGTGAGACATGCGTATGTTGTACACACTCCTTGCTTTGAGGTTGCAGCACACTCATAATAACTACTACGGGCTTTTAGGCGGCCAACAGAAGCATCTGGCGAGGTCCTTTGTGCGCGGTAATAAAATCATTGAAGGGCTGTGCGAAGCCCGCTCGGCGTTATCTTCACCTCTTCTAATGATCACAGACACTCCAATTTTGTTCTTACTTATTGGTGGAGGCATTTTATGGTATACTAAACAAATGAAATGGCCGCCTCCATAGTACGTTAATGCGAACCTGCAGCTGCTTTCTGATCTATGTGTATTTATAGCTCCGACACGTTTAGCGTTTCAGAAGACTGGAGCCAAGCCACATGAACATTGATTTACTACCATGACAAAATATGCAATTTTAGCGTCCATATCCTAAGGTACGCTATCCTGTTTTCGGCTTCACATATAAATATTGTTGATTGGTTATGGGACCAGCCCAATGGGTTGTCGTAACGCGTTTTCCTGCTGAACAAGACATAAACGGTGCGTATAGGCCACTGCGGAGAATGTGCCATATGAACTGCGCTACTAGGGCACCTCGTTCACTGGCTCTGCGTCATGATGTATTGTCGTGTCCGCTACTTACGGTTGTGTTGGAGCCAGCGCGCGAACCTCTCCAACCCATCCGATAGCCACCTGGCTACAGCCAGACCATTGATCCCCCGCGAGGGCTATCGGAGCAGCGTGCAGTTGCGAGCGTTCTGCCGCAGCGCTGAGCGTGTCCGGTATTCCGGTAACCGCAGGCAAGCTCGATGTTTTGGCAGATGAGCGTAGGCGTAAACTAAAGCTCCTCCGTATTATTACCGCTCTGATATAGGGGCTTTAGCGTAAAAGTGGGCTGCCTGAGCGGCCTGCACGGTGTAGCCACCTAGTGGCGCAGAGCTTAACCAGCCAAAAACAGACCTTCTATTTCTGTAACCAAGTCTAAAACATTTTAAACATTTAAACGACAACGTGCTCACGATTACCCTATTACCAACAATTTACGCCAGCCGCAAAATAGAATAAACTTGGTTACTGCCATATTAGCTCTATGTTTGTCTGATTGACCTCTGCGTCACCAGGTGGCTGCACCGTGCCGCCCGTTCACGTTAGCCCCTCCGCTCACCAGGTAAAACGCCCAATCCGCTTGCACTTGCGTTTACCCAAAAACCGGGCATACTAAAACTGTCGTATTATTTCGATATCTATCATATGGACACTCCAAGCGGATTTCTGCCGTTGCCGTCGTCGTCGCCGTGAGGTTCCATGTAAAGTACAGGGGTGATGAAATCGCCGCGAGGCACGCGCTTTTACGGAGCGCCAACGCACGGCCAAGAGCAAACGCGACGTCTCTGTCGCGCGAAAGGCCGTCGGGGGACGGAAGCGAGGGAGAGGGGGCGCCGTTGTGCTCCGCAACCATGTGCGCATTTAGAAACCCGGTGCAAGCGGATATGATGATTCAATCTCGCGTGCGAAAGAGGAAAGAGGGAAGGCAGTGCGGAAGGGAGGGGTGCGGCTTCTATACTCTGCCGACAAGTGCGCACTTGAACTTAGCGTGTCTGCGTGCGGTCGCGCGCACCTTATCTTGAAAGGGATCGGCACACAGCTCCTACCTTTGTATGCGCTGTGCTTTCGCCGCTCAATTTCAATTGAAGTGATAGACCGCACGAACCTTCGCTCGCTGCTGCTGCCGCGCTTCCTGACGCCAGCTATTCGACAGCGGTTGTCAGCGGTCATCAAGTGTGATCTATTCTTGTTTGCTTGTGCGCGCTGACACCATGCTTGTTAATTCAGTTATAAACGAATGTGTCCAAGTTTCTACAGACGATAAAACTACTATTCTTACTACGTATAGCTCTCCACTAATTTGATATCGCAATTGATGCTTCGCCTTTCGGGCAAAACTGCGACTTTTAAAGACGATAGTCTTTCTTGGGCTACCTAAACGCGAAAAACTTTGTCTCTCATTCGTTTCAACCGCCCGGCCAAAACCGATTCAACCGACTGGCCAAAACCAAGCGACCTACTAGCACTGGTGGCACGGGGTCATACACGTTAACATTATACAGCGCAAAGGAAACCTCAGGTCTATTTGAGGAGAACTATATGTGCATAACCGTGATCCGCAGCGTTCAATTAATCAAGAATACCCATTGGAGTGGTTCTTACGTTAGTAAATAAAAAATCAACGTGTTAGGAATGGTGTCGAAGAGACGCTAGCGTTAAAACGAGCCAACTGAAGCCGCGGCTTTGTAGCCGGCTTTAAGCGAACAGTAATAAAAGGTCCCAACAAATTGCGCTATCTGAATTCCGCAAAACGTCCATTGCATCCGTCATGGGAGGAGTGAGAGGGGAAGGGAAGAGCGTGAGGGATGTGAGGGAGGAGGAGAGGGTGCTATGTATCAGGGGCGGCAGAAGACTATGGTGTTTCGACGTCATTTGCAGCGAAGCAAGCAGATATGCGGCCATTTTTGCCATTTTTTTATTGGAGTAACCATCCGGCGTGAAGTGACGGCCGCAAACGCGTAGATCCTGGCGCCAATAAAATACCGAGAGTCCGATGCGCTGCAGCCACTCCGTTAATATGCTGCCTTGCAGAGGGACACGGTCGAGCTTCATATATCGCCGATCGCTACGTTTTCAGCCCTCGACGCAAAAGCGCGAACCATAGTGCTCGCGAACAGAAAGCTGTAGACCAGCAATGAATGCGCAGCTCACTTCAACAAGGAGCACTTTGTAATACAAGCAGACGACACTTGTCGTGTGCCGAAAGTGCTTGAGTTTTTTGAGAATTGCTCCCAGAAAGACGTAGTCATCGTCATCGTCTTGTGTCGGTGGGTCAATGGGGCTGCGTGAGAGTCAGTCGGCATCGCAGTGCTTCTTTCCTGACTTCTAGACAACGGTGAGGTCAAATTTCCTGAGTCTGAGACTCCATCGTGCGAGACGTCCTGAAGAGCCTGTTAAGTTTGCCAGCCAAAACAAGGCATGGTGGTCGCAAACGACTTTAAAGGGCCTGGGTATAGGTAAGTGCGGACTTTCATGGTACCCCAAATGACGGGAAAGCATTCTTTTTCCGCCGTGAAATAATTGGCTACTGATTCGGAGTGCGACTGTCCCGGCGACCTTGTAAACTCCACGAACTAGCCTAATTCTCTTCAAGAACGAGATTCGTTGTTCTCAATCGAAACAATGTTTCCTGCGAGCGTTCTGGCATGGCGTCTGTTCTGAGAGTAGGTTCTTCTCGGGAACACGGGATAAGATACGCCAGCTAATCGAATCGGCTCCAATGTTGATAATTTTTTCTGAGGGTCATGTCAGATGTTTTACTTGTTTCTCCGTATATTCCGATATAGTATAGACCATAAATGCACGCTCTGCATTTCTTATCTCCTAGGCTGATCCCCAGCTCAGGTATATGCCGTATATTTAGTTGGTCAAGAAGATAGATGGGCGGCCAACACCACATCAACGACGCGTGTCTTAGATACGTCTATGAGTATGACTCGTTCGTTCCTTTTTTAATATTTGAACCAGTCTCCAAAAATTACTCGTGCGGCTAATCCTTCTTGTGAGTATGCATAATGTTTTAAGGACTGCGATATAATATTGACCACCAAGGGTCCATTAATCCACTCCTAAATATATGTACACAATCACTTTCGCTCCTTTATCAACTAAACGTGGTCGTCGCGGTTAACAACAGACCTCGAGACTCCATTTTCAGAAGCAGAACCTCAAAGTTGCTAAAGCCAAGCGGCGGTGCTTACGTAAAAAAACATTTCTAACCAAATGTCACAGACGTTTTAGCACCCAAAAACATATTTTTATTCGAGACCTACGATCCTTTTGCTTGCTCAGAAGCACGCAGACGACAGGCGGGAGTTGATGATTTGTCTTCATGGCACGGCGCCGTGTTGTTCTGGATCCGGCATTTCGGTCATGATAGCGTCATGCCCGGGGGGGGGGGGGGGGGGCGTTGACGACCTTTGGTAGAAGGTTCGCAATGTCCCTGAGCACCAATCCGCCCGTGATGAAGCCTCTGCGGCGTTGTGACACATCGCGGCCGCCGGGCCATGATGCTCTTGACCGCCCGGACCTCTTGTGGCCGCCTGCATGTCCACCTGCATCGCTTGTGAGGTCCCGAATGTGGATGCATCCGAGCTGGTCTTCTGCTTTCTCGCGGACCCCTCGGCAGGTGGGGCGGTATTCATGTCGTTTTTCGGCGGCTCACTTGTTGTTGTTGTTGTAGCCTATCACGCCTGTGGCTCCTACCCACGGAGGGGGATTGGCCAAGAAATCTGTGGATTATTCCAAATTAATATGGAGGATACATTTCCGAATATCTATGAAATTAGTATTGAACAGCGTAGAGTTATATGTTAAAGTAAATCAAGAAAGTCATATCGAATGAGTAATCATTAATTTCAAAGTACAAAAAAAGGATAGAATTTAGCAGGGTATTTGTTTGGAGTCTGTAAGGAACGTTTGGACCTGTGGCTGAATCCCAAAGTGGACGCCCCGAACGAAAGAATATTAGGTTCTGTTAAGTCCAGGCCAAGCCTTCGAAAAGGTATTTCCAACAATCGTTTTCTTGCCGCAGTAAAACGGCGACAAGATAGAAGAAAGTGGTGTATCGTCTCTTCCTCGTTACAAAACGGGCAGAGGGGGGAGGGAACCAAACCCGACCTGTGTAAGTAGAAATTTAGGGAGGGTATACGGCAACGTAATTTGGTGAGAGAGACCTCAAGCATCTTTGTGTTGCAGGATTCGCTACGCCAGGGAAATATCAGGTGCTTATAATCTGGAGAAGCAGTCAGAACTGGGTTTGATAAGGCTTTTCTAATTGATCGCATCCGAAATCTAGCCGCCGTGATGTGTGCAGTCACTGGTAGAATGGGAAGAACAGGGCCGGAAAGTGAGGTCTTTGCCAGTGAATCGGCAGTTTCATTAAAAAACAACCCTTTATGACCAGGTACCCAAATCAAATGAACACATTGCACATGGGCAGGAACTAGCAAGTAAAATAGTTTTAGCATAGGTGAATCATTAGTGGCGGTAAGGGAAGAGCAAACAGAAAGGGAGTCAGTAAGGATAGCAGCTGTTGTAGTCGTTTGGTCTAATTTACGTAAAGCTAGGATTACTGCTAAAAACTCAGCCAGAAAAATAGGCACAAAATCGGGCAATCTTAAAGAAAAAGACAAGTCGAGTGCAGGACAAAATATCCCAATGCCAGTCTTTTCCTCGCTATGTGATGCATCTGTTGCAATGATAATATTTGTTCCTAGGGAGCTTAGGTGGTCTTGTAACATGGCGTTTAAGATGCTGTAAGGTAGTAGTTTTGCGTGGTTTGGGAAAATATCGTCGAACCTGATATCCAGGTAATTTGAATGAGTATTGTTAGGAAGCACATAGCGAATTTGCACATTTAGTGGTTCAAGTAATTTTTGCACAAATATAATCTGTGGTGTATGAAACCTGACTTGGCTCACTTAGACCAGAAGCAAGCACGTGCTTGATGTTCCTGTGAATGTGCTTTTTAGAGTGAACCCTGTGAGTGGGATTGGCTGCGCTATCGTAAACGTAACAGATACTACATATTAGTGGCAAAACTTTCACCTCTACAAATATCACATACAACGAAAATAATACGAATAATATGGATTTCTAATTAAAGAAATATTGTAATCGATGGCGTCCCATTCATTTCTCGCAATACGTTTAAAAGAAAATGACGCCTCTAAGCATAGACGCCGCCTTAAGGACATTCCCAGAAATGTGTTATTGAAACACTATTTCTGTCTCCTTTTAACACTATGTGCTGCATTCTCGACCAATCCTCTTTTTTTCGTGGCTATGGTTCGTTATATGTTGCAGATTCAATGGCCATACCTCAAGCCACAAATGAACATACAGATTCACGCTTCTATAGGGGTACTCCTCTTTTATGGCAACAAGTAGCCGCTGGAAAAGCTGTTCGGTAGAAATTTCAAGTAATTTTTATTTTACCATCGCGTTTACTCGTTTTATTCTAATGAACCAGAGGCTTCAATGCACACTAACACCAGATAGGTTTACGTCTGCTCTGGCATGGATCCTCTGGAGAAGTAGTACCTTAGCAAGATATTTACGTTGGCCAATTATCCTGTATGGGTATATGCAAATGGTCAGCTAGCCTGGCGGTACTTACACTGGCTAACCTCCATGTCTTTCTTTCTCTCTCTTTCTCACGGTCGTCGTCATCATCATCAACGCATTTCCTAGGATGTGATCGATACACGTGAGAAGAAAACGAAGAACGCACCAGGCAGCTGTCTCGCGCATTGCGCGCTCGTCGCCATTGTAAGCAGCGACTAGGCTTCTTCGTTCGGCAGGGCTTTATTTGAAAAATCCGGCGACGTTTTCGGACTAGCTCAGTAGGAAGTCCTTCTTTACGGCTGAGCTACTGTCAGCGCCGTGCTATACTGTTGCGACAGATCGTGTCAATCATGATGCAACGGTGTCAGTCTGATGCCAGGGTACTGCACCCGGATTGGAAGATGACTGGCCACGGAGCTCGGGACGCGGCTCCGCAGTACGACAGGTGCGGCCGCGCTCAGGTATCCCCAACAGTGTCCGCACACGGCTACTCTCGGCCTCAACGTTCTCGTGGCTGCACGAAACACAGCGCGCATCTGGGCATCTTTGCTCCTGGTGGCTGCCACGTCAACGGGACGGCTGACAGGTAAATATTCGTGCATATACTGCAACCGAAACCAAAGCGTTCCTCATCGCAGTGGCCCCATGCACTAAAGTTTGCGGGCATTGTCGCTAGAGAAATATTAGGGCTATTTGGATTACGTCTTTTCACTAAGCGGCCATCGCAATAGAAACCTGTATGTGGTTTGTACACTGGGTGCGTAGCCTCCTGGAACTCGTTTGTGGCCAAGTTGAGGCTTTACCTAAATGCATTTAAGGTACTGCAAAAAACGCAAAGACGATAAGAAGAAATTCGACGCTGCACCTGCACCGTGCAGTTGGGTTCTTTTTGGTGTGGCCTTATCGCACTGCCTGTGGTGCTTTTAAGAATCAGCCGGGCAAGCAGTGGGTTTTGTTTGTAAGTGGCTTTTGCTGTTGCTAGTTTGTCTTCGGCAATAACACATCTAAAATGATGATGGGCTGACATATGCTGTCGAGAACAATTGCAGAGTGATGACAGTTTTTGTAATACGAGCGTAGGAGTGAAATGCACGCTATACAGTTATACAAGGACTTCGATCAGCGCTTTGGAAAAAAAATCATTAAAAAGTTTAATTTTCTGTTATAATCCTGCAATTGTGGTACTTTGTATTGAAACTCATTAATGGACCTTAAAATAATGCAGCAGAGAACAAATACACACTCAAGTAATGTTTAGGAAGGACGATACAGCGATTCTGATTAATTGTGAAATCATTATATTTCAGTGGAAAGCACCACGGAAGAGGCAGCACTTGTCATTCCCGTCACGGATCGGCTGGTGTAGCCACGGCGCCGATTATCGCTCAAGCTGTCTTGTTCAAGACGATGCTTCACAAGAGAAGAAACGAGCTCGCCAACTCGTGCAGCGGGTTGTGACCCCAGGCTACGCCTCCAGCCAGACCCGGGTTATCGAGGCGACCGCCCCCCGCCTGACCGTCGCAGGAGCCCTGCGCAGTCGTAGCCACTGTTCAGGCTGTGGGGCTTGGCGAAAGGCCGATGTGGCTTGCGTTGAGCGCAGCCACAGCTTGTGCGTACTCTGCTTCGCGCGTGGCGTCGACCAATCCCCCGTCGTCGCCTTCCTCGCGCTGCTCCGTTCCCTGGCCAGCGCCACTGTCGCTTCCATCGACGTGGACTTGCGTCGTTATTTTTTCCGTACAGTTCTGCATGAACTCGTAGCGAGCTTTGCCTTTATGAGTGGGTGATCTTATTTTTTCTTGATTTTGTGAAAATATATTGTTATATATCGTAGATTTGTTTATTTTCCAGCATTTCTTTTTTCACTCATGGTTTTTACTTTCTTTAAATTTACGCGTACCTTGGTATGGTTACAGGCATGAATTGAAACGTCTTGGAATTATCACGGCCGGACTGGACTACGCGCGCGCAGCTGAAATGGCTACGCTTGTGAATCAAAGTACTGCTTGTGGCAGGTATGACATGCGACGGCTTATCTTTTACCTATACATACAAGGCGTTTCCGTAACCTAAACCAAAAATTGAAAAAAAAAACTTGGAAGACGCATTAGCTTCGCCATTAAGATTGGAACGCGATAGTATTGTGCTAGCTGAATCCAAATGGAGTTTACAAATTACCTCATGTCATCCCCCACACCTAAGTTTCTGCTGTCGTCGAATGTGCTTCCCTCCACAAGGCATCCATTCTGTAACTCTAATGGCGCACTAGTTATCGGCCCTACGCATTACATGGCCTGCCCAGCTCCATTTAAATTTAGAGCGCAGCTGATAAACTGCAGGTGAATGGAATCAATGACATAGTGTTTGCCGTCATGTGGTGCGCCGTAGAGTATTTTATACCCCACTTAATTAGCCAATTAACTAAGATGAAATATGCAAAATGAACAGTATTCAAGTTAGGGCAAAGTACGTTTTGTTATGTTGTAGAGGGGATTCAGATTCATCTTTTTTTTTCGCTACTTATATGCGGCGTGGTAATCTTTTTCGGCATTTAAGGAAAGCACGCGAAATAAGAAATAAAACCATGTGACTGCGCTCATGCGCTATCGTATTGCAGCAAGTCCTCGCTCGAAATGTTGGTCGAGAGGGTGGTCGCTGCCAAGACGGCGCATGGTTTCAAGTGAAGAAGGAACCACTCCTGCAAATCAAGCCACCCTTAACCTCATTAAAGGTGCTTTTTTTTTCTCTCTCGCTTTCTCCGAAATTACACCTCGGGTGATGTCCAGTGCGCTGTAGTGGGTAATACTCAGTGGAATGTCCGCAATGGGGTCTCGATTGGGCAGCTTATAGTGTTGCTTCTCATTGCGGTGTTCCAAGAGATCACCGCTGGCCAATTTCGTAGGTTTATAACCTGGGCCTATAGCATCTGACACATTTCGCCCAAAAGAACGGTCAGATGGCATTTACTGTTGCTTCCGCTTTTTCAAAGAGAACTACAGGATAGCGGGGGTTAAATCTCTGTTCAGTGACCAAAAAAGTGTGAAAACTTCTAGGATGTGTCCTTTTTCTGCGGGCGATCAGGGAGTGGGGGGAAGGAACTTGCCATAAGTGAACGTGGGCTTTTTGTCAGTAACGCGAGCCACCCATCGCGGAGCCCTAGAAGAGGACGCAGCAAAACCTGTAAAAACAGGTCCTACAAACGCCATCTGAACGCTACAACTATAACTATATATGATATAACTTAGGCTGGCTGCTCACATAGGGTTAACCCTCGCTGCCTAGAACATCGGAAATAATGCATAAGACAGTAGTACATTAGGAAAGATTGAAAGCCGGAGAGAAAGACGAAGAATAGACAGGAGGATAGGCAAAGGTAACCACGAATGTCTTTCAGGAGAATGCGCGGTGACTTTATCATTGTCGTTATGCCACCTTCATCGATCCATCCATCCATCGATGTCAATTTTTGTCCGTAATTCTATCGTAATCTTGCAATAGTCATTCAACCGGGATTATGCCACGTTTTACTTACATCGTCATAATTGCCTCGTCGTCACACAGACGCTATTGTGCATCTGTAGTCGTCATAACATCATTCGCTATGTTGTCTTATTCGTGGCATATTGTCGTCATTCTCTCCTCATCATTCGGTTGTAGTCATACCGTCGCCTTTACGCCATTATCGTCATGCAGTCGGCGTGATATCATTGTCCTTATGTCGCCGTCGTTCCGTTGTCGTTAGTAATCATAATATAAGAATCGACATATTGTTACGAGGCATTGCGTATGAGCCTGCCATTAAAGGACCGCTGTGCTACGCGAAGAGGACGAAGACGGGACATGCCTCGAGAGATGCTGTCAGCCATTTTCTGGTAGCAGCCGATCAATGAGCGATCGCAAAGCATCATCACGGCGTTGTTCGTCACCAATCTGGAGAAACTGAGACATAGACATAACGCAGGGGTTAGGTTCGATGTCCGGTCCCTCTGGTTGGTCAACAGGGTAGCGGGACAAGCAGTCCGCGTCCAAATGGAGGCGGCCAGACTTGTAGGTAACTGAGTAAGAGTACTCCTGAAGGCGCAGCGCCCAACGACCAAGTCGTCCAGTAGGGTCCTTCAGTGAAGAAAGCCAACAGAGAGCGTGATGATCGGTGACAACACGGAAAGGGCGGCCATACAAGTAAGGACGGAATTTCGAAACCGCCCAGACAAGGGCAAGACATTCCCGTTCCGTAATAAAGTAATTGCGTTCAGATTTCGATAGGAGACGACTTGCGTACGCAATAACACGGTCAACGCCTTGTTGGTTTTGGGCTAAAACTGCACCGATGCCGTGACCACTAGCATCTGTGCGCACTTCCGTGGGAGCAGCTGGGTCAAAATGGGCAAGAATAGGTGGAGTCGTTAGGGCGGCGATGAGCTCAGAGAAGGCGTCAGCTTGTAGAGGACCCCAACAAAACGGGACGTCTTGTTTGAGAAGGTCAGTGAGTGGACGTGCGAGCGCCGCAAAGTTTTTCACAAAACGGCGAAAGTAGGAACAAAGCCCCACGAAACTACGAACGTCATGGACAGACCGTGGAACGGGGAAGTTCGTGACAGCGCGTATCTTTGCTGGGTCCGGTCGGACACCGAAAGCGTCAACGAGGTGGCCCAGGACAGTAGTTTGATGAAGGGCGAAGTGGCACTTCGAGGAATTTAGCTGGAGGCCAGCTCGTCGGAAGATTGCTAGAATGGTCGAAAGCCGCTCAAGGTGTGTTGCGAAAGTGGGGGAGAAAATTATCACGTCGTCCAGGTAACATAAACACGTCGACCATTTAAATCCTTGAAGCAGTGTGTCCATCATTCTCTCAAACGTGGCTGGTGCGTTGCAGAGACCGAAAGGCATGACCTTGAATTGGTAATGGCCGTCAGGGGTCACGAAGGCGGTCTTCTCGCGATCCAGGTCGTCTACAGCGATTTGCCAGTAGCCAGATCGAAGGTCCAGGGATGTAAAGAAGGTGGCTTTATGGAGGCAGTCGAGGGCATCGTCAATACGTGAAAGAGGGTACACGTCCTTCTTGGTGATTTTGTTGAGGTGCCGATAATCAATGCAGAAACGCCAGGAACCGTCTTTCTTCTTTACTAATACGACGGGAGAGGCCCAAGGACTAGATGATGGTTCGATGATGTCCTCAAGCATTTTAGCCACTTCTTTTTGAATCACTTCGCGCTCTGATGCGGACACACGGTAAGGTCGACGGCGAATGGTCAAAGAGTCGCCAGTGTTGATACGGTGGGCGACAATCTTAGTCTGGCTCAGGGGTCGATCACGAATGTCGAAAATGTCGTTGTATGAGGCCAAAACCCGGCAAAGAGCGTCGGCCTGGTCAGGCGAAAGGTCTGATCCAATCATGTTGCGAAAAATGCTGTCGTCGGAACTTGGTGACGGGGAAACTGCAGCTTCCGCAGGTGCAGTTATGGCGCAACCTCGACGTCATAGTCTCTTATCGCGGTGAGGTGGGCAAGCGACATCTTGTGGGGCAACACTTGGGGGGTCAGACCAAAGTTTAGTAGCGGGAGGAACACACAGTTATCAACTAATGTGGCGATGGTATGTGGCACAGTAACATTGCGCGTCAGGCGGACGTCTGTAATCGGAGAGACGATATAGTCGCCGTCAGGAACGGGAGGGGTCGATGACAAACACACGTACGTGACGGCTCGCGGTGGTAGGCGAACAAAATCGGTGGGGCTTAAGCGGCTGACGGGCGTATAGCAGGCATCTGATACAAGAGGAAGATCGAGGCAGAGCGTTTCAGAAGAACAATCAATTAAGGCCGAGTGTGCCGAAAGGAAGTCAAGGCCAAGGATAAGGTCATGGGGCAGTGAGCAAGGACGGCAAAAAGGACAACAGTGTGACGACCGGCAATGCTGACACGGGCGGTGCACATTCCGATCACTTGAACAGCGCCACCATCGGCAACACGTATTGTCTCTGTCGTTAGACGGCGTCATAATCTTCTGCAGGCGGCGGCGTAAAGGGGCGCTCATAATAGACAAGTGTGCGCCAGTGTCAATGAGGGCGGTCACAGGAACATTGTCGACTTTGACTTCAAGAAGGCTATGGTGAGTGGGGAGCGTCAGTAGAGGATTTGCAGGGGATGATGGCATTGCAGCACACCTCCATAAGCTGCACTATGTAGTTTTCCTGCGGCGATCGTCCAGAGAAGGACGGCGAGGAAAATCGGCGAGGCTGCGGCGAGCGGGATTGGCGGCGTTGCGGCGACAGGGAGCGGGAGAAGCGGCGAACAGGAGCAGTGGCGTCAGATGGAAGAGGCTCGTGGGAGGACGACGAGTAGTAAGTAGGGGAACCAGCGGCTGGACGTCTGAAAGGAGTAGGGTACATGGAGGTCTGGCGAGATACGTAGGTCCAATGGCGACGGCAATAACGAGCAATGTGCCCGGCCTGATGGCAGGAGAAACAGATGGGCTGATCGTCGGGCGTTCTCCATTCCGCAGGATTGCGGAAGGAGCCGGGAGAGGTGTAGGAGCGTCGAGTGGGTCCAGAGGAATAAGGCCGAGCGTCAGGACGAGTCAGTGGGCACGCTGATGGAAGGCCAAGGTTAGAAAACTCCTGCCTGACGACAGCTTGAATGAGGGACACCGATGGCTGCGATGGGTCACTGGCGTGGGTTGTAAACACGGGGGGTTGAATATGTGCAGGACAGGCGGCTTCAATCTCGCGACGAACAATGCGAGTAACGTGGTCACAGGTGGGCGGCAGGCGAACGGCATCACACGATGAAGTTGCAGCCGTATTGGGCAGCCGCGTGAATTTCTGGGTAACACGGCGGCTCTTCGCGTGTTCAAACCGCCGGCACTCTTTGATGATTGTGTCGACGGTATCAACGTTGGTATAGACGAGCAGGTTAAAAGCATCGTCGGCGATACCTTTGAGCACATGAGAAACCCTCTCGGACTCAGGCATGTGCTCGTCAACCTGGCGGCAAAGAGCGATAACGTCCTGAATGTACGAGACGTATGACTCGGAGGATGTTTGTGCACAAGTTGCAAGTTCATTCCGCGCAGCAAGCTGCCGACCAGTGCTGTCACCGAAAAGGTCGCGGATCTTCTCTTTGAAAGAGTCCCAGCTGGTAATTTCCGCCTCGTGCGTCTCGAACCACACCCGCGGTGGGCCATCGAGGTAAAAAAGCACGTTGGCGAGCATAAGTGTCGGGTCCCACCTGTAGCCGGCGCTGATTCCTTCGTAAAGGTTGAGCCATTTGTCGACGTCAACCCCATCCTGGCCGGAAAATACGCCAGGATCACGAGCAGGAGGCAGAACGATGTAGGTCGGAGCGACGGGAGGGGCAGGGGGTGAAGACGATGTGCCTGCACCGACTGACATGGTCGCAAGCGTGATGAGGCGGCCGTTGCGAAGCTCCGTGATCGAAACAGGGAACTACCCAGCACCTCCACCAAAAAGATGTTACGTAAAACGGCACAAGGCGGGACTATTTACACTGCATTTACAGTATGAGAGAGGCACAGTAGCCAAGATGATGGACAGCCACCAGCACCAGAGAGAACCGTCTTCTTCGTCGTCTGCCCCTGGATCAATGTCTCTCGCGTAGCAATATTGTCTCTCCCGTCTACTTGTGAATCCCCGTGACAATTTGGTGGAGGTGCTGGGTACCAGAAGAAGCGCTGTACAACGGAGCTCCGCAGTGGTCGTCGAGTCGGGGTCATCATTATGACAGACGAGACCACGACCACGCCGCCTGCGCCGGCCAGTGTGACACCTGCACCAGCGCCGATCACAATGTCAACGATCGTCGTTACGCACCCTAAAGACCCAGGAACGTTCTGAGGTGCGGATGAAGATGACGTTGAAGATTGGATTGCCAATTATGAACGCATCAGTGAGGTCAATCGTTCGGACCCGGCGATGATGCTGGCGAACGTGCTGTTTTACCTCAAAGGAATGGCAAAGGTGTGGTTCGATAACGATGAGGTAGAGATTGGAAGTTGGGACACTTTCAAAACAAAACTTATTGCCTTGTTTGGGAAGCCTATGGGTCTAAAGGCGGAAAGGCGGCCGCAATGCAAGAGCTATCCATCTGCGCTCAGACGTCCACTGAACCATACATATCCTACATTCAGGACGTCTTGACTCTTTGCCGTAAAGTGGACATGGACGTGACGGAGTCGGACAAGGTTGGTCACGTACTTAAGGGAATCGCAGACGATGCGTTCAACCTATTACTGTGCCGAAATTGTGCGACCGTCGACGCAATTATTGAAGAATGCCGGCGTTTTGAGCAGGCCAAAAGTCGGCGTATTGCGAGGTCATTCGCTCGGCTACCGAACACCGCCCCGACGTCATCATGCGAAGACGGACAGGTCTCTCGTCTGCAGTCATCGCCACCGTCGGAAATTACACGAATCGTCCGTCGGAAAATCGAAGCTACTGCTCCTGCTCTCCCCAACAACGGACATGGCGATTTTCACGTGCCGGCCGTTTCCCTGGTCCAGTCGATTGTGCGGGAGGAACTCGGCAACTTGGGTTTCGCCCTCTCCACCGTTGCTCAGTCTCGGACAACTGACGTTCGCCCTTGGTCGCCACCTCTCCCGAGATCTCCGCCCCAGGAACAACGGTTTTATCCGCGCTCTCGTAATCCGGCTGAATGCCGGACGGCAAATGATCGGCTGATTTGCTTCCACTGCCGCCGTATCGGTCACGTCGCGCGCCATTGCAACAACCGTTGGGTGTCGCCGTTAACCCGGGATGACACTGCTAGCCGCACCGACAACTACCGCCGTTTTCAGCCCGCTCAGCCATACCAACCATACAACACTGATAGCTACCGCCGCTTCCAGCCTTTTGAGCCGTACAACGTCGATGTTACCCCTACGCCGCACAGCCATTCCCCGTCGCCCAGAGGTCATCAGTCCCGTTCGCCGCCAGCGCGTCGGCCGTCGTCTCCTTCGCCTCTACGACGACGTCTGACATCGCCGCTCAACCAAAACTAAGGGATGCAGCTCTTAGAGGTGACGCTGCATCTTCGACTTCCACCTCAAATCCTCTCCTCGTATTGCCGACGCGACGAAACTTGATCGACGTTGACGTTGACGGCTTAACTGTTCCCGCACTCGTCGATACTGGTGCACAAATATCCGTGATGAGTAATCACCTTCGTCGTCGCCTTAAGAAAGTACATACCCCCGCCGCTACTGGTATTATTCGCGTCGCTGATGGAAGAAGTCCCGTAGTCATCGGAATGTGCACAGCTCGCAGCACCATCGCCGATCACCATATGTCTGTTTTGTTTGCGGTTCTCGAGCAATGCCCCAACGACGTCCTTCTCGGACTTGATTTCTTGTCGGCCGATGCCGCTCTCATTGACTGTGCAACCGGCGTCCTTCAACTTGAGCTTCCTCAACTGGCGGATGCTCCAGATTTACCGTCACACCGCTTATGCTCTGTCGATTATGTTCGGTTGGCACCGCAAGCCGCCACGTGTGTTGCCTTGACGACGGCATCCCCAGTTCCAGACGGCGACTACATAGTGTCTCCACTAGTTGAAGTACTGTTGACCAGAAATGTTGCTGTGCCACACACCCTCGTGACTGTTGTCGACAACCACGTCCAGCTCCCGCTTCTGAACTTCAGCAACTCGACCCAAGCTCTCCCGCAAGGCATCTCAGTGGCCAACGTGTCTGCGCTTGATGAATGCGACGTCGCGGCACTTGACGCGGACACTTGTTCGTCCTTTCTCGCAAGCGGTCCGGCAAGTCCACTCCCCGACGAAATTACCACGATGATTGCCCCTGATCTTCCGACTTGTCAAGCCACGGAACTCCACCACCTCCTAACGACCTATAGGAATATCTTCGACTTCGATGACTGCCCTCTCGGTCAAACGTCTCTCGTAAGTCATCGAATACATACCGGAGATGCTATTCCTATCAGACGGCGACCCTATCGTGTGTCCCATTCCGAACGCCAGGTCATACAACGAGAAGTCGACAAGATGCTCTCCAAAGACGTCATAGAGGCTTCCTCAAGTCCGTGGGCGTTACCTGTCGTCTTGGTCAAAAAGAAGGATGGCAGCTGGAGATTTTGCGTCGACTATCGTGCCTTAAACAAAATAACGCGCAAAGACCGTCATCGATCCGCTGCCACGGATCGATGACGCCCTGGACTGTCTTCATGGTGCGAAGTA
Organism: Dermacentor silvarum; assembly: GCF_013339745.2. Lineage (NCBI taxonomy): Eukaryota > Metazoa > Arthropoda > Arachnida > Ixodida > Ixodidae > Dermacentor > Dermacentor silvarum. Next base: position 358,568,180 of record NC_051154.1, on the reverse strand, counting down.
CTTCTCATCCATAGACCTGCGCTCGGGTTACTGGCAGATTTCTGTTGATGACTTGCATCGAGTAAAGACTGCCTTTATCACACCGGACGGCCTCTATCAGTTCAAAGTTATGCCCTTTCGACTGTGCAACGCCCCCGCAACGTTCGAACGCATGATGTACTCTCTCCTTCGTGGCTACAAATGGTCTATCTGCCTCGGCTACCTAGACGACGTCATTGTGTTTTCCCCAACGTTTGAAAGTCACCTTACTCGTTTGGCGACCATTCTGGCTGTCTTTCGTCGAGCAGGACTCCAGATACACTCCAAAAAGTGTAATTTCGGCAGACAGCAAATCACTGTGCTTGGTCATTTTGTAAGTGATACAGGTGTCCAACCTGACCCTGGCAAGATGAGCGCTGTTAAGAACTTCCCTGTGCCCTCGTCTACTAAAGCTGTTCGGAGTTTTGTTGCATTATGCTCCTACTTCCGCCGTTTTTTACGCAATTTCGCCATCATAGCCCGACCCCTCACCGACCTTCTCAAGAAGGACGTGCCCTTCTCGTGGGGCCCCGACCAAGCAACCGCATTCTCGGCGCTGACCAACTTGCTCACTTCACCGCCTATCTTGGCTCACTTTGACCCATCCGCGCCTACTGAGGTTCGCACAGATGCTAGTGGGCTTAGAATCGGCGCCGTCCTGGCTCACCACCAGCATGGCCACACACGTGTTATTGCATACGCCAGCCGCCTGCTCTCCACATCAGAACGGAACTATTCTATCACAGAGAGCGAGTGCCTTGCATTTGTTTGGGCTGTCGCAAAATTTCGCCCGTATTTGTACGGCCGCGCATTCTCGGTCCTAACCGACCGCCACGCTCTTTGTTGGCTGTCCTCACTCAAGGACCCAACTGGTCGCCTTGGTCGCTGGGCTCTGAGACTACAGGAATATACCTTTGAGGTAATTTATAAATCGGGCAGGATGCATCCCGATGCTGATTGTCTTTCGCGCCATCCGGTGGACCCTGCTAGCCTCGCTGACCATGAGCATGATTCCTGTGTGCTGGTCATCTCTGATCTACGCGACATCGGCACCCAACAGCGTCGGGATGCAGCCCTAAAGCTCACCATTCAGCGATTCTCTTCTGTGCGTTCCGACCCTGCTCTACGCCAGTATGTCCTACGCGATGATGTCCTTTACGGTCGCAATATGAAACCTGACGGTCCAGAATGCTTGCTAGTTATTCCCCGACACCTGCGCACCACCATTCTTCAACATCTACATGATGCTCCAACTGCCGGACACCTCGGCGTTTCACGCACCTACGACCGCGTGCGACAGCGGTTCTTTTGGACCTGGCTTATATCGTTCGGTGCGCCGATACGTTGCAGCCTGCGAACGCTTTCAACGCCGCAAACGTCCTGCTCTTCCACAGGCTGGCCTGCTTCAACCTGTCGACATTCCACCGGAGCCTTTCTTCCGCATTGGCCTTGACTTTCTCGGACCTTTCCCTACGTCCGTATCCGGCAACAAATGGATTGCCGTCGCAACTGACTACGCCACCAGATATGCCATCACGCGCGCCATGCCCAGTAGCTGCGCTACCGACGTTGCAGACTTTCTGCTCAATGACGTCATTCTTCGACACGGAGCTCCGCGTCAGCTTCTTACGGATCGGGGACGCTGTTTCCTTGCAAAGGTCTTTGACGAAATTCTGCGAAGCTGCTCTACTGAACGTCGCCTTACGGCAGCCTACCATCCACAGACCAACGGTCTTACCGAGCGGCTCAACCGAACTCTCACGGAAATGCTGTCCATGTACGTCTCTACTGATCACTGCGATTCGGACGCCGCCCTACCCTACGTTACTTTTGCCTACAACTCGTCCCGACATGACATTGCCGGCTATTCGCCGTTCTTTCTCCTGTACAGCCGCAACCCTCCGTTGCCCTTCGAGACGCTCCTTCCTGCTGATCCATCCGTACCAACCGCATATGCTCAGGACGTCCTCTCTCGAGCCAGAATGGCTCGCCAGGTTGCTCACACTAGGCTGTGTGCGTCGCAGGCCTCCAAAAAGAGTGCTATGATAGCCGGCACAGCGAAGTAGAGTACCCTCCTGAATCTCTGGTACTACTCTGGACGCCGTCTCGACGCCAAGGCCTGTGCGAGAAGCTCCGCCCTCGCTACACAGGACCCTACAAGGTTCTGCGCCAGCTCAACGATGTTGACTACCTCATCACTCCGCTCCAACATCGCCCATCTTCTTCTTTTGCGTCTGCTGCTGATGTTGTCCACGTGTCGCGGCTAAAACCCTACTACACCAGCAGTGCTGACTCATTTTAGAAGGCGCCATGACGGCGCTCAGTTCGCAGGGGGTGATGTTACGAGGCATTGCGTATGAGCCTGCCATTAAAGGACCGCTGTGCTAAGCGAAGAGAAAGACGGGACTTGCCTCGAGAGATGCTGTCAGCCATTCTCTGGTAGCAGCAGCCTATAAATATTGTCTCTCCCGTCTACTTGTGAATCCCCGTGACAATATCATTGCCATCATGCTGTCTTCGTTATTGGCCTCCGTCCTTCGATCGATATCATTCGTGCTTCGTCATTCTACCGTCACTACGTTGAGGTCATACAGTCCTCCTCATGCCACAATGCTCATGGGCGACCTCGTCAAGCGAGTGTCATAGCAAAGTGGAACAAGATCCGAGTGTGTGGCATATAGCCGAAGAGACAATGTCTCAAAATTATCACTGCGCTCCTTAAAGAGACCGTGAAAAAATTTCGGCGATTTTGTACAAACGTACTGAGTCGTTAGGGTAGGTCCATTACTAAAGTATTATTGCACAACAAAAAGACATGGACGGGAGAGAAGAACACACACACAAAGCACAAACTTTCAACTAAATTTATTGTGCCACTGAATCGGTTTATATGTGTGAAGCAGTATTCGTGTAAAATAGTTACGAGTCAAGTGATGCCGCTTCCAAGAAACTCAGTACTTTTTTCTGCGAGAGCCAGTGAAGGGAAGCTAACACACTTATCACCCAATTTTGCAATCACCTGCGCTTCAGTTATTTCATGGATAAGCGGCGTCCTACCACGGGACACAATCGTGCACTCGTCCTCGAAAGGTTTGCAGCCGTGGTCGCGACAATGAATCGCCAAGAACACATCGGTATCACTTTTACGTCATTTTGGTGTTCGCGGAGCCGATCAGGTCAATGATCGGCTCCGCGAACACCGCAATAACGTAAAAAAATGGGAGCAAGAAACTTTCTGGGAACAAGTGCATAAGACGGCATAACGAACGATGGTATGACTACAAATGCACAATAGCGTCTGTGTGACGACGAGGCAATTACGACGATGGAAGTAAAACGCGGCATAATCACGATTGAATGAATTTTGCAAGATTACGGTAGAATTACGGACAAAAACTGACATTGATGGATGGATGGATCGATGAAGGTGGTATGACGACAATGGCATAAAGAAAATAATAAAGACACCTCGTATTGTCGTGAAAGGCATTTGTGGTTGCCTTTCCCTATCCTCCTGCCAATTCTTCGTTTTTCTCTCCGGCTTTAAATCTTTCCTAATGTACTACTGTCTTCTGCATTACTTCCGATCTTCTAGGCATCGAGGGTTAACCCTATGTGAGCAGCCAGCCTAGGTTATATCATATTTGGTTATAGTTGTAGCGTTCAACTGGCGTTTGTAGGACCTATTTTTACAGGTTTTGCTGCGTCCTCTTGTAGGGTTCCACGGTGGGTGGCTCGCGTTACTGACAAAAAGCCCACGTTCACTTATGGCAAGTTCCTTCCCCCCACTCCCTGATCGCCCCCAGAAAAAGGACACATCGAAGAAGTTTTCACACTTTTTGGTAACAGAACAGAGATTTCCCCCCCCGCTACCATGTTGTTTACTGTGAAAAACCGGAAACAACAGTTAGAGCCATCTGACCGTTCTTTCGGTCGAAATGTCCGAGAGATGCTATAGGCTCAGGTTGTAAAGCTCCGAAATTGGCCAACGGTGATCTCTTGGAACACCGCAATGAGAAGCAACACTATAGGCATGCCCATTCTATGCCCCTTTGCGGAAATTCCACTGAGTATTACCCACTAAAGAGCACTGAACATCGCCCGAGGTGTCATTTCGGAGAGAGCGAGAGAGAGAAAAAAGCACTTTTAATGACCTTAAGGATGGCTTGATTTACAGGAGTGGTTCCTTCTTCACTTGAAACCATGCGCCTTCTTGGCAGCGACCGCCCTCTCAGTCAACATTTCGGGCGAGGACTTGCTGCAATACGATAGCGCATGAGCGCAGTCACATGGTTTTATATCTAATTTCACGTGCTTTTTTTAAATGCCGAAAAAGATCAACACGCCGCATATAAGTTGCAAAAAAAGATGAATCTGAATCCCCTCTACAACGTAACAAAACGCACTTTGCCCTAACTTGAATACTAACGATTTTGCATAATTCATCTGGGTTAATTGGCTAATTAAGCGGGGTATAAAATACTCTACGGAGCGCCACATGACGGCAAACCATATGTCATTGATTCCTTTCACCTGCGGTTTATCAGCTGCGCTCTAAATTTAAATGGAGCTGGGCAGGCCATGTAATGCCTAGGGCCGATAACTAGTGCGCCATTAGAGTTACAGAATGGATGCCTTGTGGAGGGAAGCACATTCGACGACAGCAGAAACTTAGGTGAGCGGATGACATGAGGTAATTTGCAAACTCCATTTGGAATCAGCTAGCGCAATACTATCGCGTTCCAATCTTAATGGTGAAGCTGACGCGTCCTCCAAGTTTTTTTTTTCAATTTTTGGTTTAGGTTACGGGAAACGCCTTGTATATATAGGTAAAAGATAAGCCGTCGCATGTCATACCTGCCACAATGAGTACTTTGATTCATAAGCGTAGCGATTTTAGCTGCGCGCGCGTAGTCCAGTCCGGCCGTGATAATTCAAAGACTTTTCAACTCATGCCTGTTATCTTAACAAGGTACGCGTAAACTCTAAGTGAAAACTATGAGTAAAAAAAAACAATAAATGCAGGAAAATCACCGAATCTACGATATATAACAATATATTTACACAACATCTAGAAAAAATAAGATCACCCACTCATAAAGGCGAAGCTCCCAACGGGTTCATGCAATACTGTACGGACAAAAAGATTGGCACGAGTCCGCGTCGATGGAAGCGACGGTGGGGTTGGCCGCGGAACTGAGCAACAACCCGCTGCACGAGCGGCGAGTTCGTTTCGTCTCTTGCGAACCATCGTCTTGAACAAGACAGCTTGAGCGAGAATAGACGCCGTTGCTACCCCAGCCGATCCGTGACAGGAATGACAAGTTTGGCCTCTTCCGTGGTGCTTTCGGCTGAAATTTAATGATTTCACAAATAATCAGAATCGCTGTATCATCCTTCCTAAAAATTACCTGAGTGTGTATTTGTTTTCTGCTGCATTATTTTTCGGTTCAATAATGAGTTTCAATACTAAGTACCCCAATTGCAGGTACATAACAGGAAATCAAACTTTTTAATCACTTTTTTGTTAAGGGCTGATCGCATAACGTGCATGGTATAACGTGCATTTCACTCCTACGCACGTATTACCAAAACTGTCATCACTCTGCAATTGGTCTCGACAGCATATGTCAGCCCATCATCATTTTAGACGTTTTATTGCAGAAGACAAAGTAGCAACAGCAAAGGCCACTTACAAACAAAACCCACTGCTTGCCCGGCTTGTTCTTAAAAGCACCACAGGCAGTGCGATAAGGCCACACCAAAAAGAACCCAACTGCACGGTGCAGGTGCAGCGTCGCATTTCTTCTTTTTGTCTTTGCGTTTTGTGCAGTACCTTAAATGCATTTACGTAAAGTCTCAACTTGGCCACGAACGAGTTCCAGGAGCCTCCGCACCCAGTGTACAAACCACATGCAGGTTTTTATTGCGATTGCCGCTTAGTGAGAAGACGTAATCCAAATAGCCCTAATATTCCTCTAGCGACAATGCCCGCCAACTTTAGTTCATGGGGCCACTGCGATGAAGAACGCTTTGGTTTCGGTTGCAGTATATGTACGAACATTTACCAGTCAGCCGTCCCGTTGACGTGGCAGCCAACCGGAGCAAATATGCCCAGATGCGCGCTGTGTTTTGTGCACCCACGAGAACGTTGAGGCCGAGAGTAGCCGTGTGCGGACACTGTTGGGGATACCTGAGCGCGACCGCACCTGTCGTACTGCGGAGCCGCGTCCCGAGATCCGTGGCCAGTCGTCTTCCAATCCGGGTGCAGTGCCCTGGCATCAGATTGACGCCGTTGCCTCATGATTGACACGAGCTGTCGCAGCAGTATAACACGGCGCTGACAGTAGCTCGGCCGTAAAGAAGGACTTCCGATTCAGCTTGTCCGGAAACGTCGCCGGATTTTTCAAATGAAGCCCTGCCGAACGAAGAAACCAAGTCGCTGCTTACAATGGCGACCAGCGCGGAATTTTCCGAGACAGCTGCTGCTGATGATGATGATGTCCTCAGCACATGGCTCGTACCCACTTCGGGGGATTGGCCAATAATTGAGCATCTGAACTTTTAGATATGCATTCTGAAACTACAGTTATTGTGCATTTTAGTAATCAGAACAACACAGATTCATTTTTCTGAACTGCATAATTTATAATACTAATGCCATAAATTCAAACTGAAATATCTCTCAGAGAATTGTAAAAGTGGGAATTTAAAATTTTATTCGTTTTGTTGATTGAATGAAACCACAAACGGTATCAAATACGTCCCTGTGGCTAAAGCCCAATACCGAGGCACCGAAAGTGAGTACTGATTCTGATGTTAAATTTAACGCTAATTTAGCAAGCGGTATTTCAAGAAGTCTTTTTCTTTGTAATTTATACTGACGACAGATTAAAAAATAGTGTTCTACGGTTTCTATTTCTAGGCAGAATTGGCACACCGGCGATATCGCCAGACCGAGACAGCTGCCTGGTGCGTTCTTCGTTTTCTTCTCACGCGCGTCGATCACATAATAGGAAATGTTGTGATGATGATGACGACGACCGTTAGAAACAGAGAGGAAGAAAGGGAAAGAAACACATGGAGGTTAACCAGTGTAAGTACAGGCTGGATACCTGACCTTTTGCATATATAAATACAGGATAATTGGCCAACATAATTATCTTGCTAAGGTACTTCTCCAGAGGATCCATGCCATAGCAGACGTAAACGTATCTGGTGTTAGTGTGCATTGAAGCCTCTGGTTCATTAGAATAAAATCGGGTAAACGCGATGTTAAAATAAAAATTACTTGAAATTTCTACCGAACAGCTTTTCCAGCGGCTACTTGTTGCCAAAAAAGAGGAGTACCCCTATGGAAGCGCGAATTAGTATGTTCATTTGTGGCTTTAGGTATTGCCATTTAATCTGGAACATATAACTAATCATAGCTACGAAGCAAAGGAGGATTGGTCGAGAATGTAGGGAAGAAAAAGGGAAGAAATAGTATTTGAATAACACATTTCGGGGAATGCCCTTAAGGCGGCGTCTATGCATAGATGCGTCATTTTATTTTATACGTATTGCGAAAAATGCATGGGACGCCATCTATTAATATTTCTCTATTAAGAAATCCATACTAACCGTACTTTTTTCGTTCTATGTGATTTTTGTAGATGTGACGTTTTGCCACTATTTTGCGCCTGTTACGTTTACGATAGCGTAGCCAATCCCACTCGTAGAGTTCACTCTAAAAGGCCCATTCACAGGAACATCGAGCACGTGCTTGCTTCTGGTCTAAGTGAGCCGCCGAGAAGCGACATGAATACCGCCTCACCTGCCGAGGGGTCCGCGAGAAAGGAGAAGACCAGCTCGGATGCATCCACATTCGGGACCTCACAAGAGATGCAGGTGGACATGCAGGCGGCCACAAGAGATCGGGGCGGTCATGAGCAACATGGCCGGCCGGGCGCAATGCCCGGCGTCCGCGAGGTGTCGCAACGCAGCAGAGGCTTCATCGCGGACGGACTGCTGCTCAGGGAATTGCGAACCTTCCACCAAAGGTTGTCGACTCCTCCCGAGCACGACGCCATCATGACCGAAACGCCGGATCCAGAACATAACGGCGCCGTGCCATGAACACAAATCGTCAACTCCCGCCTGTCGTCTGCGTGCTTCTGAGCAAGCAAAAGGATCGTAGGTCTCGAATTAAGATGTGTTTTTGGGTGCTGAAACGTCTGTGACATTTGGTTAGAAATGTTTGTTACTTAAGCAGAGCCGCTTGGCTTTAGCAGCTTTGAGGTTCTGCTTCTGAAGATGGAGTCTCAGGGTCTTTTGTTAACCGCGACGACCACGTTTAGTTGATAAAGGAGTGAAAGTGATTGTGTACATATATTTAGGACTGGATTAATGGACCCTTGGTGGCCAATATTAAATCGCAGTCCTTAAAACGTTATGCATACTCACAAGGAGGACTTGCCGCACGAGTAATTTCTGGAGACTGGTTCAAATATTGAAAAAAAGAACGAACGAGTCATAGACAGTGGCGCATCTAAGACACGCGTCGTTGATGTGGTGTTGGCCGGCCATCTATCTTCTTGACCAACTAAATGTACGGCATATACCTCAGCTGGGGATCTGCCTAGGAGATAAATGCAGAGCGTGCAGTTTGGGTCGATACTATATCGGAATATAAGGAGAAACAAGTAACACATCCGACATGACCCTCAGAAAAAAGCATCAACATTGGAGCTGATGTGATTCGCTGGCGTATCTTATCCAGTGTTCCCGTGAAGAGCCTGCTCTCAGCAGAGACGCCATGCCAGAACGCTCGCAGGAAACATTGTTTCGACTGAGAACAGCAAATCGCGTTCTTGAAGAGAATTAGGCTAGTTCGTGGAGTTTACAAGGTCGCCGGGACAGTCGCACTCTGAATCAGTAGCCAATTATTTCACGGCGGAAAAAGAATGCTTCGCCGTCATTTGGGGTAACATGAAAGTCCGCACTTACCTATACCGAGGCCCTTCAAAGTCGTTAGCAACCACCACGCCTTGTTTTGGCTGGCAAACTTAACAGGCCCTTCAGGACTCCTCGCACGATGGAGTCTCAGACGCAGGAAATTTTACCTATTTCAAGATCAAGGGATTGGCCAAGTCTCCATCTACTGCCCTTTGGAGAACAGACTGGGCGAAGTTAACGTCGTTTATGGAAGACGAATGTCCAGAAGGCCACCCGTCATATCTGGAGGATCAGATTCGAAATGCACTGCAAGAGGCTATGTTCACTTTTAGGCCTTCTCCAAAGTACACAGAATACGAAGGTGAATTAGAAAGGCTTCGAGCGATTCGCCGAAACGCAGAAAGAAGATACAGGCCCACCAATTGTATTCACGATCTGAAGGAGGCTAGGTGTAAACAAAAAAAAATCCAGCGCCACATCCATACGTTACAATCTCAAAAGTGGAAATCCTTTTGCGAGTCCTTGGATCATCGTAAGCCTCTGTCCCATATATGGAGAACTCTGCATGGCGTACAATCGTCTCCGCAACAGCACCATCCTTTCAAGTCTCTTGCCCTACATCAAGGACGACGTGAGATCGACGTTGCTGAGGATTTCTGAGCAAAAAATTGCTGGCTTACCGACAGTACCTGTATCAACATCACGTGATGTTGCGGCATCTCAGGACTCTCGCATGGATCTCATGTTCTCTATGGAGGAGCTAGAAGCTGCGCTGGCGACTTATAGGAAGTATTTCTCATCGATGGATCTCAACACGGGCTACTGGCAAATATAAGTCGACGAGAAAGATCGCGAGACGACCGCGTTCATCACCCCAGATGGCGTCTATTGGTTCAACGTGATGCCATTCGAACTGTGCTCAGCAACTGCAACGTTCCATCGTGTGATGGACACGGTATTAGCAGGATTGAAGTGTCGGACTTGTCTCGTCTACTTCGATGAGGTCATTCTCATCGCAGAAAATTTCGACAATCACCTCACGCGGATTGGGGCAGTGCTATAGGCCATCAATTCACCAGAGCTCACTCTAAAGCCGGAAAAGTGTCTGCCTACGTGGCGCTTCTGTTCCTGAACCACACAAATCTGGAGTCCGTCGTGATCCGCAGAACACATCTGTCATCGCTGACTTTCCACTGCCCGCCGACAAGAAAGGAGTGCGCAGAATCCTTGGCCTGTGGGCTTATTACAGGCGTCATAGACTTTTCACGCATCGTTGCGCCATTGACATATCTAACAAAATCCGTTCAAGTGGGCAACGCCACAAATCTAAGCATTCGAAGAGCTTAAATGCCGCCCACTTTAATGAAGACACCGACACCGAAATCCGCACTAACGCAACTAGCCTAGGCCTCCGGGCTGTCCTAGTCCAATGAAAAGACGTATTTGAAAGGGTAATTGCTGACGCTAGCCGGTCGCTGTCGAAATAAGCAGCTAATTATTTCACTCGGAGAAGCTATGTTATCCTTGCCATCATTTGGACTACTACGAAATTCCGCCGTTACCTCTACCGAGGCCCTTCAAATTTGTAAGCGACCACCATGCCTTGTTTTGGCTGCCAAACTTAACGGGCACTGCCGGATGCCTCGTACGATGGAGTCTCAGACTCAAGAAATTTGACATCACCATTGTTTACAAGTCAGCACGGAAGCACTGTGATGTCGACTGACTATCACAACCCTCATTGACCCGCCGCCACAAGACGATGACGACGCCTTTCTGGGTGCAATAAGCGTAGAAACTTCGTTGGACAGACACGACCAGACCCCGAGCTAAAAACCACGTCGAGTACTTGGAAGGCAGCACAGGCGTTGTACCTAGGGCATTCAGGCGAACATTGCCTTCGTTTT
>NC_051154.1:358506589-358557218 GCF_013339745.2 Dermacentor silvarum | reverse complement strand
AGTTAGTGAAAGTTGTGCTTGTGTGTGTGTTCTTCTCTCCCGTCCATGTCTTTTTGTTGTGCATAATACTTTAGTAATGGACCTACCCTAACGACTCAGACGTTTGTACAAAATCGCCGAAATTTTCACGGTCTCTTTAAGGAGCGCAGTGATAATTTTGAGACATTGTCTCTTCGGCTATATGCCACACACTCGGATCTTGTTCCACTTTGCTATGACACTCGCTTGACGAGGTCGCCCATGAGCATTGTGGCATGAGGAGGACTGTATGACCTCAACGTAGTGACGGCAGATGACGAAGCACGAATGATATCGATCGAAGGACGGAGGCAATAACGAAGACAGCATGATGGCAATGATATTGTCACGGGGATTCACAAGTAGACGGGAGAGACAATATTTATAGGCTGCTGCTACCAGAGAATGGCTGACAGCATCTCTCGAGGCAAGTCCCGTCTTTCTCTTCGCTTAGCACAGCGGTCCTTTAATGGCAGGCTCATACGCAATGCCTCGTAACATCACCCCCTGCGAACTGAGCGCCGTCATGGCGCCTTCTAAAATGAGTCAGCACTGCTGGTGTAGTAGGGTTTTAGCCGCGACACGTGGACAACATCAGCAGCAGACGCAAAAGAAGGAGATGGGCGATGTTGGAGCGGAGTGATGAGGTAGTCAACATCGTTGAGCTGGCGCCGAACCTTGTAGGGTCCTGTGTAGCGAGGGCGGAGCTTCTCGCACAGGCCTTGGCGTCGAGACGGCGTCCAGAGTAGTACCAGAGATTCAGGAGGGTACTCTACTTCGCTGTGCCGGCTATCATAGCGCTCTTTTTGGAGGCCTGCGACGCACACAGCTAGTGTGAGCAACCTGGCGAGCCATTCTGGCTCGAGAGAGGACGTCCTGAGCATATGCGGTTGGTACGGATGGATCAGCAGGAAGGAGCGTCTCGAAGGGCAACGGAGGGTTGCGGCTGTACAGGAGAAAGAACGGCGAATAGCCGGCAATGTCATGTCGGGACGAGTTGTAGGCAAAAGTAACGTAGGGTAGGGCGGCGTCCGAATCGCAGTGATCAGTAGAGACGTACATGGACAGCATTTCCGTGAGAGTTCGGTTGAGCCGCTCGGTAAGACCGTTGGTCTGTGGATGGTAGGCTGCCGTAAGGCGACGTTCAGTAGAGCAGCTTCGCAGAATTTCGTCAAAGACCTTTGCAAGGAAACAGCGTCCCGATCCGTAAGAAGCTGACGCGGAGCTCCGTGTCGAAGAATGACGTCATTGAGCAGAAAGTCTGCAACGTCGGTAGCGCAGCTACTGGGCATGGCGCGCGTGATGGCATATCTGGTGGCGTAGTCAGTTGCGACGGCAATCCATTTGTTGCCGGATACGGACGTAGGGAAAGGTCCGAGAAAGTCAAGGCCAATGCGGAAGAAAGGCTCCGGTGGAATGTCGACAGGTTGAAGCAGGCCAGCCTGTGGAAGAGCAGGACGTTTGCGGCGTTGAAAGCGTTCGCAGGCTGCAACGTATCGGCGCACCGAACGATATAAGCCAGGCCAAAAGAACCGCTGTCGCACGCGGTCGTAGGTGCGTGAAACGCCGAGGTTTCATATTGCGACCGTAAAGGACATCATCGCGTAGGACATACTGGCGTAGAGCAGGGTCGGAACGCACAGAAGAGAATCGCTGAATGGTGAGCTTTAGGGCTGCATCCCGACGCTGTTGGGTGCCGATGTCGCGTAGATCAGAGATGACAGCACACAGGAATCATGCTCATGGTCAGCGAGGCTAGCAGGTCCACCGGATGGCGCGAAAGACAATCAGCATCGGGATGCATCCTGCCCGATTTATAAATTACCTCAAAGGTATATTCCTGTAGTCTCAGAGCCCAGCGACCAAGGCGACCAGTTGGGTCCTTGAGTGAGGACAGCCAACAAAGAGCGTGGCGGTCGGTTAGGACCGAGAATGCGCGGCCGTACAAATACGGGCGAAATTTTGCGACAGCCCAAACAAATGCAAGGCACTCGCTCTCTGTGATAGAATAGTTCCGTTCTGATGTGGAGAGCAGGCGGCTGGCGTATGCAATAACACGTGTGTGGCCATGCTGGTGGTGAGCCAGGACGGCGCCGATTCTAAGCCACTAGCATCTGTGCGAACCTCAGTAGGCGCGGATGGGTCAAAGTGAGCCAAGATAGGCGGTGAAGTGAGCAAGTTGGTCAGCGCCGAGAATGCGGTTGCTTGGTCGGGGCCCCACGAGAAGGCACGTCCTTCTTGAGAAGGTCGGTGAGGGGTCGGGCTATGATGGCGAAATTGCGTAAAAAACGGCGGAAGTAGGAGCATAATGCAACAAAACTCCGAACAGCTTTAGTAGACGAGGGCACAGGGAAGTTCTTAACAGCGCTCATCTTGCCAGGGTCAGGTTGGACACCTGTATCACTTACAAAATGACCAAGCACAGTGATTTGCTGTCTGCCGAAATTACACTTTTTGGAGTGTATCTGGAGTCCTGCTCGACGAAAGACAGCCAGAATGGTCGCCAAACGAGTAAGGTGACTTTCAAACGTTGGGGAAAACACAATGACGTCGTCTAGGTAGCCGAGGCAGATAGACCATTTGTAGCCACGAAGGAGAGAGTACATCATGCGTTCGAACGTTGCGGGGGCGTTGCACAGTCGAAAGGGCATAACTTTGAACTGATAGAGGCCGTCCGGTGTGATAAAGGCAGTCTTTACTCGATGCAAGTCATCAACAGAAATCTGCCAGTAACCCGAGCGCAGGTCTATGGATGAGAAGTACTTCGCACCATGAAGACAGTCCAGGGCGTCATCGATCCGTGGCAGCGGATCGATGACGGTCTTTGCGCGTTATTTTGTTTAAGGCACGATAGTCGACGCACGCAAATCCAGCTGCCTTCTTTTTGACCAAGACGACAGGTAACGCCCACGGACTTGAGGAAGCCTCTATGACGTCTTTGGAGAGCATCTTGTCGACTTCTCGTTGTATGACCTGGCGTTCGGAATGCGACACACGATAGGGTCGCCGTCTGATAGGAATAGCATCTCGGTATGTATTCGATGACTTACGAGAGACGTTTGACCGAGAGGGCAGTCATCGAAGTCGAAGATATTCCTATAGGTCGTTAGGAGGTGGTGGAGTTCCGTGGCTTGACAAGTCGGAAGATCAGGGGCAATCATCGTGGTAATTTTGTCGGGGAGTGGACTTGCCGGACCGCTTGCGAGAAAGGACGAACAAGTGTCCGCGTCTAGTGCCGCGACGTCGCATTCATCAAGCGCAGACACGTTGGCCACTGAGATGCCTTGCGGGAGAGCTTGGGTCGAGTTGCTGAAGTTCAGAAGCGGGAGCTGGACGTGGTTGTCGACAACAGTCACGAGGGTGTGTGGCACAGCAACATTTCTGGTCAACAGTACTTCAACTAGTGGAGACACTATGTAGTCGCCGTCTGGAATTGGGGATGCCGTCGTCAAGGCAACACACGTGGCGGCTTGCGGTGCCAACCGAACATAATCGACAGAGCATAAGCGGTGTGACGGTAAATCTGAAGCATCCGCCAGTTGAGGAAGCTCAAGTTGAAGGACGCCGGTTGCACAGTCAATGAGAGCGGCATCGGCCGACAAGAAATCAAGTCCGAGAAGGACGTCGTTGGGGCATTGCTCGAGAACGGCAAACAAAACAGACTTATGGTGATCGGCGATGGTGCTGCGAGCTGTGCACATTCCGATGACTACGGGACTTCTTCCATCAGCGACGCGAATAATACCAGTAGCGGCGGGGGTATGTACTTTCTTAAGGCGACGACGAAGGTATTACTCATCACGGATATTTGTGCACCAGTATCGACGAGTGCGGGAACAGTTAAGCCGTCAACGTCAACGTCGATCAAGTTTCGTCGCGTCGGCAATACGAGGAGAGGATTGAGGTGGAAGTCGAAGATGCAGCGTCACCTCTAAGAGCTGCATCCCTTAGTTTTGGTTGAGCGGCGATGTCAGACGTCGTCGTAGAGGCGAAGGAGACGACGGCCGACGCGCTGGCGGCGAACGGGACTGATGACCTCTGGGCGACGGGGAATGGCTGTGCGGCGTAGGGGTAACATCGACGTTGTACGGCTCAAAAGGCTGGAAGCGGCGGTAGCTATCAGTGTTGTATGGTTGGTATGGCTGAGAGGGCTGAAAACGGCGGTAGTTGTCGGTGCGGCTAGCAGTGTCATCCCGGGTTAACGGCGACACCCAACGGTTGTTGCAATGGCGCGCACGTGACCGATACGGCGGCAGTGGAAGCAAATCAGCCGATCATTTGCCGTCCGGCATTCAGCCGGATTACGAGAGCGCGGATAAAACCGTTGTTCCTGGGGCGGAGATCTCGGGCGAGGCGGCGACCAAGGGCGAACGTCAGTTGTCCGAGACTGAGCAACGGTGGAGAGGGCGAAACCCAAGTTGCCGAGTTCCTCCCGCACAATCGACTGGACCAGGGAAACGGCCGGCACGTGAAAATCGCATGTCCGTTGTTGGGGAGAGCAGGAGCAGTAGCTTCGATTTCCGACGGACGATTCGTGTAATTTCCGACGGTGGCGATGACTGCAGACGAGAGACCTGTCCGTCTTCGCATGATGACGTCGGGGCGGTGTTCGGTAGCCGAGCGAATGACCTCGCAATACGCCGACTTTTGCCTGCTCAAAACGCCGGCATTCTTCAATAATTGCGTCGACGGTCGCACATTTCGGCACAGTAATAGGTTGAACGCATCGTCTGCGATTCCCTTAAGTACGTGACCAACCTTGTCCGACTCCGTCACGTCCATGTCCACTTTACGGCAAAGAGTCAAGACGTCCTGAATGTAGGATATGTATGGTTCAGTGGACGTCTGAGCGCAGATGGATAGCTCTTGCATTGCGGCCGCCTTTCCGCCTTTAGACCCATAGGCTTCCCAAACAAGGCAATAAGTTTTGTTTTGAAAGTGTCCCAACTTCCAATCTCTACCTCATCGTTATCGAACCACACCTTTGCCATTCCTTTGAGGTTAAACAGCACGTTCGCCAGCATCATCGCCGGGTCCGAACGATTGACCTCACTGATGCGTTCATAATTGGCAATCCAATCTTCAACGTCATCTTCATCCGCACCTCAGAACGTTCCTGGGTCTTTAGGGTGCGTAACGACGATCGTTGACATTGTGATCGCGCTGGTGCAGGTGTCACACTGGCCGGCGCAGGCGGCGTGGTCGTGGTCTCGTCTGTCATAATGATGACCCCGACTCGACGACCACTGCGGAGCTCCGTTGTACAGCGCTTCTTCTGGTACCCAGCACCTCCACCAAATTGTCACGGGGATTCACAAGTAGACGGGAGAGACAATATTGCTACGCGAGAGACATTGATCCAGGGGCAGACGACGAAGAAGACGGTTCTCTCTGGTGCTGGTGGCTGTCCATCATCTTGGCTACTGTGCCTCTCTCATACTGTAAATGCAGTGTAAATAGTCCGCCTTGTGCCGTTTTACGTAACATCTTTTTGGTGGAGGTGCTGGGTAGTTCCCTGTTTCGATCACGGAGCTTCGCAACGGCCGCCTCATCACGCTTGCGACCATGTCAGTCGGTGCAGGCACATCGTCTTCACCCCTGCCCCTCCCGTCGCTCCGACCTACATCGTTCTGCCGCCTGCTCGTGATCCTGGCGTATTTTCCGGCCCGGATGGGGTTGACGTCGACAAATGGCTCAACCTTTACGAAGGAATCAGCGCCGGCTACAGGTGGGACCGACACTTATGCTCGCCAACGTGCTTTTTTACCTCGATGGCCCACCGCGGGTGTGGTTCGAGACGCACGAGGCGGAAATTACAGCTGGGACTCTTTCAAAGAGAAGATCCGCGACCTTTTCGGTGACAGCACTGGTCGGCAGCTTGCTGCGCGGAATGAACTTGCAACTTGTGCACAAACATCCCCGAGTCATACGTCTCGTACATTCAGGACGTTATCGCTCTTTGCCGCCAGGTTGACGAGCACATGCCTGAGTCCGAGAGGGTTTCTCATGTGCTCAAAGGTATCGCCGACGATGCTTTAACCTGCTCGTCTATACCAACGTTGATACCGTCGACACAATCATCAAAGAGTGCCGGCGGTTTGAACACGCGAAGAGCCGCCGTGTTACCCAGAAATTCACGCGGCTGCCCAATACGGCTGCAACTTCATCGTGTGATGCCGTTCGCCTGCCGCCCACCTGTGACCACGTTACTCGCATTGTTCGTCGCGAGATTGAAGCCGCCTGTCCTGCACATATTCAACCCCCCGTGTTTACAACCCACGCCAAGACCATCGCAGCCATCGGTGTCCCTCATTCAAGCTGTCGTCAGGCAGGAGTTTTCTAACCTGGC
Source organism: Dermacentor silvarum (assembly GCF_013339745.2). Classification (NCBI taxonomy): domain Eukaryota; kingdom Metazoa; phylum Arthropoda; class Arachnida; order Ixodida; family Ixodidae; genus Dermacentor; species Dermacentor silvarum. Next base: position 358,550,851 of record NC_051154.1, on the reverse strand, counting down.
CTTCCATCAGCGTGCCCACTGACTCGTCCTGACGCTCGGCCTATTCCTCTGGACCCACTCGACGCTCCTACACCTCTCCCGGCTCCTTCCGCAATCCTGCGGAATGGAGAACGCCCGACGATCAGCCCATCTGTTTCTCCGCCATCAGGCCGGGACATTGCTCGGTATTGCCGTCGCCATTGGACTACGTATCTCGCCAGACCTCCATGTACCCTACTCTTTCAGACGTCCAGCCGCTGGTTCCCCTACTTACTACTCGTCGTCCTCCCACGAGCCTCTTCCATCTGACGCCACTGCTCCTGTTCGCCGCTTCTCCCGCTCCCTGTCGCCGCAACGCCGCCAATCCCGCTCGCCGCAGCCTCGCCGATTTTCCTCGCCGTCCTTCTCTGGACGATCGCCGCAGGAAAACTACATAGTGCAGCTTATGGAGGTGTGCTGCAATGCCATCATCCCTGCAAATCCTCTACTGACGCTCCACTCACATAGCCTTCTTGAAGTCAAAGTCGACAATGTTCCTGTGACCGCCCTCATTGACACTGGCGCACACTTGTCTATTATGAGCGCCCCTTTACGCCGCCGCCTGCAGAAGATTATGACGCCGTCTAACGACAGAGACAATACGTGTTGCCGATGGTGGCGCTGTTCAAGTGATCGGAATGTGCACCGCCCGTGTCAGCATTGCGGTCGTCACACTGTTGTCCTTTTTGCCGTCCTTGCTCACTGCCCCATGACCTTATCCTTGGCCTTGACTTCCTTCGGCACACTCGGCCTTAATTGATTGTTCTTCTGAAACGCTCTGCCTCGATCTTCCTCTTGTATCAGATGCCTGCTATACGCCCGTCAGCCGCTTAAGCCCACCGATTTTGTTCGCCTACCACCGCGAGCCGTCACGTACGTGTGTTTGTCATCGACCCTCCCGTTCCTGACGGCGACTATATCGTCTCTCCGATTACAGACGTCCGCCTGACGCGCAATGTTACTGTGCCACATACCATCGCCACATTAGTTGATAACTGTGTGTTCCTCCCGCTACTAAACTTTGGTCTGACCCCCCAAGTGTTGCCCCACAAGATGTCGCTTGCCCACCTCACCGCGATAAGAGACTATGACGTCGAGGTTGCGCCATAACTGCACCTGCGGAAGCTGCAGTTTCCCCGTCACCAAGTTCCGACGACAGCATTTTTCGCAACATGATTGGATCAGACCTTTCGCCTGACCAGGCCGACGCTCTTTGCCGGGTTTTGGCCTCATACAACGACATTTTCGACATTCGTGATCGACCCCTGAGCCAGACTAAGATTGTCGCCCACCGTATCAACACTGGCGACTCTTTGACCATTCGCCGTCGACCTTACCGTGTGTCCGCATCAGAGCGCGAAGTGATTCAAAAAGAAGTGGCTAAAATGCTTGAGGACATCATCGAACCATCATCTAGTCCTTGGGCCTCTCCCGTCGTATTAGTAAAGAAGAAAGACGGTTCCTGGCGTTTCTGCATTGATTATCGGCACCTCAACAAAATCACCAAGAAGGACGTGTACCCTCTTTCACGTATGACGATGCCCTCGACTGCCTCCATAAAGCCACCTTCTTTACATCCCTGGACCTTCGATCTGGCTACTGGCAAATCGCTGTAGACGACCTGGATCGCGAGAAGACCGCCTTCGTGACCCCTGACGGCCATTACCAATTCAAGGTCATGCCTTTCGGTCTCTGCAACGCACCAGCCACGTTTGAGAGAATGATGGACACACTGCTTCAAGGATTTAAATGGTCGACGTGTTTATGTTACCTGGACGACGTGATAATTTTCTCCCCCACTTTCGCAACACACCTTGAGCGGCTTTCGACCATTCTAGCAATCTTCCGACGAGCTGGCCTCCAGCTAAATTCCTCGAAGTGCCACTTCGCCCTTCATCAAACTACTGTCCTGGGCCACCTCGTTGACGCTTTCGGTGTCCGACCGGACCCAGCAAAGATACGCGCTGTCACGAACTTCCCCGTTCCACGGTCTGTCCATGACGTTCGTAGTTTCGTGGGGCTTTGTTCCTACTTTCGCCGTTTTGTGAAAAACTTTGCGGCGCTCGCACGTCCACTCACTGACCTTCTCAAACAAGACGTCCCGTTTTGTTGGGGTCCTCTACACTGACGCCTTCTCTGAGCTCATCGCCGCCCTAACGACTCCACCTATTCTTGCCCATTTTGACCCAGCTGCTCCCACGGAAGTGCGCACAGATGCTAGTGGTCACGGCATCGGTGCAGTTTTAGCCCAAAACCAACAAGGCGTTGACCGTGTTATTGCGTACGCAAGTCGTCTCCTATCGAAATCTGAACGCACTTACTTATTACGGAACGGGAATGTCTTGCCCTTGTCTGGGCGGTTTCGAAATTCCGTCCTTACTTGTATGGCCGCCCTTTCCGTGTTGTCACCGATCATCACGCTCTCTGTTGGCTTTCTTCACTGAAGGACCCTACTGGACGACTTGGTCGTTGGGCGCTGCGCCTTCAGGAGTACTCTTACTCAGTTACCTACAAGTCTGGCCGCCTCCATTTGGACGCGGGACTGCTTGTCCCGCTACCCTGTGACCAACCAGAGGGACCGGACATCGAACCTAACCCCTGCGTTATGTCTATGTCTCAGTTTCTCCAGATTGGTGACGAACAACGCCGTGATGATGCTTTGCGATCGCTCATTGATCGGCTGCTACCAGAAAATGGCTGACAGCCTCTCTCGAGGCATGTCCCGTCTTCGTCCTCTTCGCGTAGCACAGCGGTCCTTTAATGGCAGGCTCATACGCAATGCCTCGTAACAATATGTCGATTCTTATATTATGATTACTAACGACAACGGAACGACGGCGACATAAGGACAATGATATCACGCCGACTGCATGACGATAATGGCGTAAAGGCGACGGTATGACTACAACCGAATGATGAGGAGAGAATGACGACAATATGCCACGAATAAGACAACATAGCGAATGATGTTATGACGACTACAGATGCACAATAGCGTCTGTGTGACGACGAGGCAATTACGACGATGGAAGTAAAACGCGGCATAATCACGATTGAATGAATTTTGCAAGATTACGGTAGAATTACGGACAAAAACTGACATTGATGGATGGATGGATCGATGAAGGTGGTATGACGACAATGGCATAAAGAAAATAATAAAGACACCTCGTATTGTCGTGAAAGGCATTTGTGGTTGCCTTTCCCTATCCTCCTGCCAATTCTTCGTTTTTCTCTCCGGCTTTAAATCTTTCCTAATGTACTACTGTCTTCTGCATTACTTCCGATCTTCTAGGCATCGAGGGTTAACCCTATGTGAGCAGCCAGCCTAGGTTATATCATATTTGGTTATAGTTGTAGCGTTCAACTGGCGTTTGTAGGACCTATTTTTACAGGTTTTGCTGCGTCCTCTTGTAGGGTTCCACGGTGGGTGGCTCGCGTTACTGACAAAAAGCCCACGTTCACTTATGGCAAGTTCCTTCCCCCCACTCCCTGATCGCCCCCAGAAAAAGGACACATCGAAGAAGTTTTCACACTTTTTGGTAACAGAACAGAGATTTCCCCCCCGCTACCATGTTGTTTACTGTGAAAAACCGGAAACAACAGTTAGAGCCATCTGACCGTTCTTTCGGTCGAAATGTCCGAGAGATGCTATAGGCTCAGGTTGTAAAGCTCCGAAATTGGCCAACGGTGATCTCTTGGAACACCGCAATGAGAAGCAACACTATAGGCTGCCCATTCTATGCCCCTTTGCGGAAATTCCACTGAGTATTACCCACTAAAGAGCACTGAACATCGCCCGAGGTGTCATTTCGGAGAGAGCGAGAGAGAGAAAAAAGCACTTTTAATGACCTTAAGGATGGCTTGATTTACAGGAGTGGTTCCTTCTTCACTTGAAACCATGCGCCTTCTTGGCAGCGACCGCCCTCTCAGTCAACATTTCGGGCGAGGACTTGCTGCAATACGATAGCGCATGAGCGCAGTCACATGGTTTTATATCTAATTTCACGTGCTTTTTTTAAATGCCGAAAAAGATCAACACGCCGCATATAAGTTGCAAAAAAAGATGAATCTGAATCCCCTCTACAACGTAACAAAACGCACTTTGCCCTAAGTTGAATACTAACGATTTTGCATAATTCATCTGGGTTAATTGGCTAATTAAGCGGGGTATAAAATACTCTACGGAGCGCCACATGACGGCAAACCATATGTCATTGATTCCTTTCACCTGCGGTTTATCAGCTGCGCTCTAAATTTAAATGGAGCTGGGCAGGCCATGTAATGCCTAGGGCCGATAACTAGTGCGCCATTAGAGTTACAGAATGGATGCCTTGTGGAGGGAAGCACATTCGACGACAGCAGAAACTTAGGTGAGCGGATGACATGAGGTAATTTGCAAACTCCATTTGGAATCAGCTAGCGCAATACTATCGCGTTCCAATCTTAATGGTGAAGCTGACGCGTCCTCCAAGTTTTTTTTTCAATTTTTGGTTTAGGTTACGGGAAACGCCTTGTATATATAGGTAAAAGATAAGCCGTCGCATGTCATACCTTCCACAATGAGTACTTTGATTCATAAGCGTAGCAATTTTAGCTGCGCGCGCGTAGTCCAGTCCGGCCGTGATAATTCAAAGACTTTTCAACTCATGCCTGTTATCTTAACAAGGTACGCGTAAACTCTAAGTGAAAACTATGAGTAAAAAAAAAACAATAAATGCAGGAAAATCACCGAATCTACGATATATAACAATATATTTACACAACATCTAGAAAAAATAAGATCACCCACTCATAAAGGCGAAGCTCCCAACGGGTTCATGCAATACTGTACGGACAAAAAGATTGCCACGAGTTCGCGTCGATGGAAGCGACGGTGGGGTTGGCCGCGGAACTGAGCAACAACCCGCTGCACGAGCGGCGAGTTCGTTTCGTCTCTTGCGAACCATCGTCTTGAACAAGACAGCTTGAGCGAGAATAGACGCCGTTGCTACCCCAGCCGATCCGTGACAGGAATGACAAGTTTGGCCTCTTCCGTGGTGCTTTCGGCTGAAATTTAATGATTTCACAAATAATCAGAATCGCTGTATCATCCTTCCTAAAAATTACCTGAGTGTGTATTTGTTTTCTGCTGCATTATTTTTCGGTTCAATAATGAGTTTCAATACTAAGTACCCCAATTGCAGGTACATAACAGGAAATCAAACTTTTTAATCACTTTTTTGTTAAGGGCTGATCGCATAACGTGCATGGTATAACGTGCATTTCACTCCTACGCACGTATTACCAAAACTGTCATCACTCTGCAATTGGTCTCGACAGCATATGTCAGCCCATCATCATTTTAGACGTTTTATTGCAGAAGACAAAGTAGCAACAGCAAAGGCCACTTACAAACAAAACCCACTGCTTGCCCGGCTTGTTCTTAAAAGCACCACAGGCAGTGCGATAAGGCCACACCAAAAAGAACCCAACTGCACGGTGCAGGTGCAGCGTCGCATTTCTTCTTTTTGTCTTTGCGTTTTGTGCAGTACCTTAAATGCATTTACGTAAAGTCTCAACTTGGCCACGAACGAGTTCCAGGAGCCTCCGCACCCAGTGTACAAACCACATGCAGGTTTTTATTGCGATTGCCGCTTAGTGAGAAGACGTAATCCAAATAGCCCTAATATTCCTCTAGCGACAATGCCCGCCAACTTTAGTTCATGGGGCCACTGCGATGAAGAACGCTTTGGTTTCGGTTGCAGTATATGTACGAACATTTACCAGTCAGCCGTCCCGTTGACGTGGCAGCCAACCGGAGCAAATATGCCCAGATGCGCGCTGTGTTTTGTGCACCCACGAGAACGTTGAGGCCGAGAGTAGCCGTGTGCGGACACTGTTGGGGATACCTGAGCGCGACCGCACCTGTCGTACTGCGGAGCCGCGTCCCGAGATCCGTGGCCAGTCGTCTTCCAATCCGGGTGCAGTGCCCTGGCATCAGATTGACGCCGTTGCCTCATGATTGACACGAGCTGTCGCAGCAGTATAACACGGCGCTGACAGTAGCTCGGCCGTAAAGAAGGACTTCCGATTCAGCTTGTCCGGAAACGTCGCCGGATTTTTCAAATGAAGCCCTGCCGAACGAAGAAACCAAGTCACTGCTTACAATGGCGACCAGCGCGGAATTTTCCGAGACAGCTGCTGCTGATGATGATGATGTCCTCAGCACATGGCTCGTACCCACTTCGGGGGATTGGCCAAGAATTGAGCATCTGAACTTTTAGATATGCATTCTGAAACTACAGTTAATGTGCATTTTAGTAATCAGAACAACACAGATTCATTTTTCTGAACTGCATAATTTATAATACTAATGCCATAAATTCAAACTGAAATATCTCTCAGAGAATTGTAAAAGTGGGAATTTAAAATTTTATTCGTTTTGTTGATTGAATGAAACCACAAACGGTATCAAATACGTCCCTGTGGCTAAAGCCCAATACCGAGGCACCGAAAGTGAGTACTGATTCTGATGTTAAATTTAACGCTAATTTAGCAAGCGGTATTTCAAGAAGTCTTTTTCTTTGTAATTTATACTGACGACAGATTAAAAAATAGTGTTCTACGGTTTCTATTTCTAGGCAGAATTGGCACACCGGCGATATCGCCAGACCGAGACAGCTGCCTGGTGCGTTCTTCGTTTTCTTCTCACGCGCGTCGATCACATAATAGGAAATGTTGTGATGATGATGACGACGACCGTTAGAAACAGAGAGGAAGAAAGGGAAAGAAACACATGGAGGTTAACCAGTGTAAGTACAGGCTGGATACCTGACCTTTTGCATATATAAATACAGGATAATTGGCCAACATAATTATCTTGCTAAGGTACTTCTCCAGAGGATCCATGCCATAGCAGACGTAAACGTATCTGGTGTTAGTGTGCATTGAAGCCTCTGGTTCATTAGAATAAAATCGGGTAAACGCGATGTTAAAATAAAAATTACTTGAAATTTCTACCGAACAGCTTTTCCAGCGGCTACTTGTTGCCAAAAAAGAGGAGTACCCCTATGGAAGCGCGAATTAGTATGTTCATTTGTGGCTTGAGGTATTGCCATTTAATCTGGAACATATAACTAATCATAGCCACGAAGCAAAGGAGGATTGGTCGAGAATGTAGGGAAGAAAAAGGGAAGAAATAGTATTTGAATAACACATTTCGGGGAATGCCCTTAAGGCGGCGTCTATGCATAGATGCGTCATTTTATTTTATACGTATTGCGAAAAATGCATGGGACGCCATCTATTAATATTTCTCTATTAAGAAATCCATACTAACCGTACTTTTTTCGTTCTATGTGATTTTTGTAGATGTGACGTTTTGCCACTATTTGCGCCTGTTACGTTTACGATAGCGTAGCCAATCCCACTCGTAGAGTTCACTCTAAAAGGCCCATTCACAGGAACATCGAGCACGTGCTTGCTTCTGGTCTAAGTGAGCCGCCGAGAAGCGACATGAATACCGCCTCACCTGCCGAGGGGTCCGCGAGAAAGGAGAAGACCAGCTCGGATGCATCCACATTCGGGACCTCACAAGAGATGCAGGTGGACATGCAGGCGGCCACAAGAGATCGGGGCGGTCATGAGCAACATGGCCGGCCGGGCGCAATGCCCGGCGTCCGCGAGGTGTCGCAACGCAGCAGAGGCTTCATCGCGGACGGACTGCTGCTCAGGGAATTGCGAACCTTCCACCAAAGGTTGTCGACTCCTCCCGAGCACGACGCCATCATGACCGAAACGCCGGATCCAGAACAATACGGCGCCGTGCCATGAACACAAATCGTCAACTCCCGCCTGTCGTCTGCGTGCTTCTGAGCAAGCAAAAGGATCGTAGGTCTCGAATTAAGATGTGTTTTTGGGTGCTGAAACGTCTGTGACATTTGGTTAGAAATGTTTGTTACTTAAGCAGAGCCGCTTGGCTTTAGCAGCTTTGAGGTTCTGCTTCTGAAGATGGAGTCTCAGGGTCTTTTGTTAACCGCGACGACCACGTTTAGTTGATAAAGGAGTGAAAGTGATTGTGTACATATATTTAGGACTGGATTAATGGACCCTTGGTGGCCAATATAAATCGCAGTCCTTAAAACGTTATGCATACTCACAAGGAGGACTTGCCGCACGAGTAATTTCTGGAGACTGGTTCAAATATTGAAAAAAAGAACGAACGAGTCATAGACAGTGGCGCATCTAAGACACGCGTCGTTGATGTGGTGTTGGCCGGCCATCTATCTTCTTGACCAACTAAATGTACGGCATATACCTCAGCTGGGGATCTGCCTAGGAGATAAATGCAGAGCGTGCAGTTTGGGTCGATACTATATCGGAATATAAGGAGAAACAAGTAACACATCCGACATGACCCTCAGAAAAAAGCATCAACATTGGAGCTGATGTGATTCGCTGGCGTATCTTATCCAGTGTTCCCGTGAAGAGCCTGCTCTCAGCAGAGACGCCATGCCAGAACGCTCGCAGGAAACATTGTTTCGACTGAGAACAGCGAATCGCGTTCTTGAAGAGAATTAGGCTAGTTCGTGGAGTTTACAAGGTCGCCGGGACAGTCGCACTCTGAATCAGTAGCCAATTATTTCACGGCGGAAAAAGAATGCTTCGCCGTCATTTGGGGTAACATGAAAGTCCGCACTTACCTATACCGAGGCCCTTCAAAGTCGTTAGCAACCACCACGCCTTGTTTTGGCTGGCAAACTTAACAGGCCCTTCAGGACTCCTCGCACGATGGAGTCTCAGACGCAGGAAATTTTACCTATTTCAAGATCAAGGGATTGGCCAAGTCTCCATCTACTGCCCTTTGGAGAACAGACTGGGCGAAGTTAACGTCGTTTATGGAAGACGAATGTCCAGAAGGCCACCCAGTCATATCTGGAGGATCAGATTCGAAATGCACTGCAAGAGGCTATGTTCACTTTTAGGCCTTCTCCAAAGTACACAGAATACGAAGGTGAATTAGAAAGGCTTCGAGCGATTCGCCGAAACGCAGAAAGAAGATACAGGCCCACCAAATGTATTCACGATCTGAAGGAGGCTAGGTGTAAACAAAAAAAAAATCCAGCGCCACATCCATACGTTACAATCTCAAAAGTGGAAATCCTTTTGCGAGTCCTTGGATCATCGTAAGCCTCTGTCCCATATATGGAGAACTCTGCATGGCGTACAATCGTCTCCGCAACAGCACCATCCTTTCAAGTCTCTTGCCCTACATCAAGGACGACGTGAGATCGACGTTGCTGAGGATTTCTGAGCAAAAAATTGCTGGCTTACCGACAGTACCCGTATCAACATCACGTGATGTTGCGGCATCTCAGGACTCTCGCATGGATCTCATGTTCTCTATGGAGGAGCTAGAAGCTGCGCTGGCGACTTATAGGAAGTATTTCTCATCGATGGATCTCAACACGGGCTACTGGCAAATATAAGTCGACGAGAAAGATCGCGAGACGACCGCGTTCATCACCCCAGATGGCGTCTATTGGTTCAACGTGATGCCATTCGAACTGTGCTCAGCAACTGCAACGTTCCATCGTGTGATGGACACGGTATTAGCAGGATTGAAGTGTCGGACTTGTCTCGTCTACTTCGATGAGGTCATTCTCATCGCAGAAAATTTCGACAATCACCTCACGCGGATTGGGGCAGTACTAGAGGCCATCAATTCACCAGAGCTCACTCTAAAGCCGGAAAAGTGTCTGCCTACGTGGCGCTTCTGTTCCTGAACCACACAAATCTGGAGTCCGTCGTGATCCGCAGAACACATCTGTCATCGCTGACTTTCCACTGCCCGCCGACAAGAAAGGAGTGCGCAGAATCCTTGGCCTGTGGGCTTATTACAGGCGTCATAGACTTTTCACGCATCGTTGCGCCATTGACATATCTAACAAAATCCGTTCAAGTGGGCAACGCCACAAATCTAAGCATTCGAAGAGCTTAAATGCCGCCCACTTTAATGAAGACACCGACACCGAAATCCGCACTAACGCAACTAGCCTAGGCCTCCGGGCTGTCCTAGTCCAATGAAAAGACGTATTTGAAAGGGTAATTGCTGACGCTAGCCGGTCGCTGTCGAAATAAGCAGCTAATTATTTCACTCGGAGAAGCTATGTTATCCTTGCCATCATTTGGACTACTACGAAATTCCGCCGTTACCTCTACCGAGGCCCTTCAAATTTGTAAGCGACCACCATGCCTTGTTTTGGCTGCCAAACTTAACGGGCACTGCCGGATGCCTCGTACGATGGAGTCTCAGACTCAAGAAATTTGACATCACCATTGTTTACAAGTCAGCACGGAAGCACTGTGATGTCGACTGACTATCACAACCCTCATTGACCCGCCGCCACAAGACGATGACGACGCCTTTCTGGGTGCAATAAGCGTAGAAAACTTCGTTGGACAGACACGACCAGACCCCGAGCTAAAAAACCACGTCGAGTACTTGGAAGGCAGCACAGGCGTTGTACCTAGGGCATTCAGGCGAACATTGCCTTCGTTTTTCCTGCAAAACGACGTACTGGTAAGGAAGAACTTCTCACCAGTACGCACCAACTACCGTCTTGTTGTTTCCTCAACACTGGGTCCAGAGGTACTCTACACCCTTCATGACGATCCGACCGCTGGGCACCTCCCGTGTGCTATCGGCGTTATCGAGGAAACAAGAGAAGCATTAGCGGCCACACCTGACCGTCAACGTTGCCCATTACGTCAGAACATGACGAGTCTGCCAGCGACGAAGACACCATAAACGAGGCTAGCAGGATTGCTGCAGCCGATAGCGGCACCTTGCTGACCATTTCAGCAGATTCGAATGTATTGGGGCCATTTCCGACGTCATCATACGGAAATAAGTGGATCGCCATGGCTTCACAGATTCTCCGCTAATGCGAAGTTCCTACGTGTCGGCATCAAGAACAGCTACTTTACTGTGGACGACAATTCCACCACCACTGGACAAAACGAAGTTCTTGAGGCCAACAGGATTTGGTTTAATTCTTAAGTATTGTCGGGCAGGACAACGTCCGCTAAATGAGATCATCTAATCATCGACAGATATCAGATTCGGGCGCGGCAGCTCGAGATATGCCTTTCCAAATTACTGGGTGTTTGTCTCCGCTTTGAACAACCGGTTCTTGGTTTGGTCTTCTGTTTTTTTGTGATGTCTGTATCGTATCGCGTCTGACACCTGTGCTACGGTTGATAAGCTGAGGGGGCGTTGCCCAACTTCTCTGTATATCGTAGCAGGATTATCTGAGGGGCGTTGCCCCATTTCAATGTATAAAAAGAACGGCTCAATAAATCCTGGGCACTCCTGCCCTGGCAACCCGGAACATGGTGTCATGCTGATACAATGTCCACGAAGCACGTCACTTAATTAAAAAAACCAGTCCCATGTCATATTTTCTGTGACAAGAGGAACAGTGGTTAGAAGAGACCAATATAGTCTTGGTCTATGAAGTCTAATAAGGCGCATTATCATATGGATTTCCAAAAGATTTTTTTTTTCATTTTTGATGATGACAATAGCACAGACCTGCGTTCATGCGTATGAACAGAATAGAGATTTGTTAGCTCCGCGCATAGCTTCCAAAAGGTTTCCGGAAAGTACTTGGCAAGTAGTAGGCGAACGTAGACAGAGGCAACTGTGAAGGAACTTGAGGTGTCGTGGTGTCCAAAGTGTACCTGGGCGGGAAACAGAAATGAAAAGTATCGCTCACACCTTGTATTCAGGAAGTTACTTTCAAATAATGTCATTAACTTCAAAACAAATTACTGAAACGAAATATGTGCTCTGGCGCCTTCCGAATGGAGCCACGGCGTTTAACTTAGTGGCTTCCTGGTGCATGATAATTATCATCATCTTCACTGCTGCTACCTGAGCATTCACTACCGCTCTCTAGGTCGTCCAGAATGTCTTCTTTATCAGACACGTCAATATCGATCTGAAAGAGTAACTCTTGTACTTCCTCGTCACTAAGGAACTTGCCACCAACACAAAACAAAAGTAAAGGCTTTTTTAACGTAATGACCTAAAGTACCCATTTGGGTACAGTTGTATTTAGGTAGAGCTATCTCTGAGGCAAAGCAAAGCAACTAGCTTGAACTTTTTATGCGCCTTCTCTAATGTCTCGTGATTGTTCATAATCGCTGCTAAACAATATATGTGTCGCCTTTGGTGAATGAGAAAAAAGTAAATCTCACCCGGTCGCTTTGCGTGCTTTCCTTGCGGGATGCCGCCATACTTGTGTTTACTGCGAGCGCATAACTGTGCCTACGGCGACAACTCGAGGGAATTCTGTTATCTCATCCTTCCGCTACAAGAAACTTCCGTTTTCGCCTATCCTACTTCAACAATAGCAGCATAGCGCGCGTTTTTCAAGTGTACCCACATGGGTACCCACGGTCTGAAGAAGATATGTAGCATCTGTTGCATTTTCGATAGCGTAGCTAATCCCACTCCTAGGGTACACTATAAAAGGCCCAAAGCACGTGCTTGCTTCTTGTCCAAGTGAGCAGCTGAGAAGGGCTATGAGTACTTCGCCAACTGCCGAGGGGTCCACGAGAAAGGAAAAGACCAGATCGGATGCGTCCACATCCAGGACCTCGCAAGAGATGCAGGTGGCCATGCAGGTGGCCATGCAGGTGGCCACAAGAGATCCCGGCAGTCAACAGCAACTGACTGACTGAATGACTGCAACCGAATGAAGAGGAGAGAATTACGACAATATGGCACGAATAAGACGACATAGCGAATGATGGTATGACTACAGATGCGCAAAAGCGTCTGTGTGACGACGAGGCAATTACGACGATGGGAGTAAAACGTGGCATAATCCCGGTTGAATGACATTTGCAAGATTACGATAGAATTACGGACAAAAATTGACATCGATGGATGGATGAAGGTGGTATGACGACAATGATAAAGTCAGCTCGCATTGTCCTGAAAGGCATTCCTGGTTGCCTTTCCCTATCTTGCTTGCTTGCCTTCAAAAGTGGCTCGTACCCACTATGGGGGATTGGCCAAGAATCGGGTGATTGAAGGAAAACAATTATCGGAGTGTAATAAGGATCACTTGGGAAAATTTTTGAATGACTAAAGGAACTTATTCACATAACATTTAAGAATTTAGCAAGGAAATCGTCCTGATTCAATTATGTACCCCACAACAGCTGCACCAACATCCATATGACAATGTCCGAGAGAAGAGGCATCAAAAGATAGAATATTGGGTATCGTTAAATTTAATCCAGCACTGTTAGATTTTGCTTCTAAAGCATGTTTTCTTAATGAGGAAAAATGGCGGCATGACAGGAAGAAGTGTTCTATTGTTTCGTCTTCACCACAGTATGAGCACAAGGAGGAGGGTGCCAGACCAGATCGAAGCAGATAAAAGTTTAATGTAGGAATGCGACATCTGAATTTGGTAAAGAGGGCTTCAAGTTTTCTATTATGGCAGAATTTTCTGTTCCAAGGAAATAGGAGGTGTCGATAATAAGTTAGATTTGTTAATGGCAGGTTCCAGGAGTCTCGCATGATTGCCCGTCTCTTGAACCTAGCCGCTGTTATGTAAGCTGATAAAGGAAGAATCGGAAGGATTGGACCACTAAGGGCAGCTCTCGCTAAGCTGTCAGCTAATTCATTGATAACTAATCCTTTGTGACCAGGCACCCATACCAATCTAATTAGTTTTAAATTAGAAGGAATAAGACTTTGGAATGTACGCGAAACTTGTGAGCCACTATCTGCAGTGAGAGCTTAACATAATGACAAAGAATCTGTTACGATTTCAACTTCCGAAATTGATGAGTGCACTTTTCATAGAGCCAATGTAACCGCCAGAAACTCGGCTAGAAATACTCGTATATAGTCTGGAAGTCTTAAGGAGAACGACCACTCGAAAGCGAAAGAGAAAACTCCAATTCCAGATTTTTCTTTTGATTGCGAGGCATCTGTCGCTATGACGGCTGTTATTTTAACTCCAATAAGTGATTTTCTAATAGCCCATTTAATATATTGTAAGAAAGGAGTTTTGCGTGGTTTGGATATATATCGTGGAAAATAATTTGGAGATTCTCTCTCTCACTGCAAATTGGAGGGATCTCACATAATCGTATATCTAAGGGAGCAACAAGTGCCTGCACGAAAGCGACCTGAGGAGTGTGGAACCGGGGCCACGAAGATTGAAAAAATATTGCGGGCTGAGAAATGAAAATGATTTGTAATTTTATAGGAAATTCATACATTTTAAAGAATGTTTGGAGCGTTAATAACCGAAATCTGCAGAAAAGAGAAGGTAAATGTGTTGCTAGGTATAATACATTGTTGGCAGCGAACTTTGGCAATCCAAGGCACAGGCGTAAAGCTTCCCGTTCCAGAAGAACAAGGGGATGTAATTTGTATGCCAGGGCACCTGAATATAGAACACATCCGAACTCCAAAATTCGCCGTATGTACATTTTATAAATCATCACAAGAGAGTCTCTTCGCATTCCTGATCGACTGTTGCAAAGCCTTCTTAGCATTCGAATCGCTCGCACTCCTTTTTTATTTATGTATTCAATGTGCGTGCGCCAATTTAGCCGGTCATCGTATATTATGCCCAGGTATTTTACCGAGTCCACCTGAGGTATGTTCTGTAGGCGGTAAGTTAGGTTTACATGTATTGGATTTAATAAAGGAAAAACTATTATTGCGCATTTACTGACATTTAGGGACAGGCGAATATTCAGTAACCAGTTTTCTATGTCGCACAGGTATGTTTGCAAACGATTATATAAGGAGTGGATGTCAATGTCAGATGCAAAAAAAGCCATGTCATCTGCGTAGACATATGTGTATATGTCATTATGACAAGGAATAGAGCTTAGTAATATATTAAATAATAAAGGGGACGTGACAGCTCCTTGTGGAACTCCACGAGGTTGTCGACGTCTATTTGAAGAACATCCTTTCAAAGAACAATAAATTTTCGGTCAGTCAGAAACTCGCTAAACCATTTTGTGATGTATTTTGGGAAATCAAGGTTATTAAATTGATTCAATAAAATTTCGTGTTCTACACTATCGTACGCTTTTGATATATCTAAAGTTACTAGAGCTGCAATTTGTCTCTGGCGACGTGCTAGTTTTATACGGCTTTCCAGGTCCACATGAGCGTGCCAAATGGAACAGCCAGATCTAAAGACAATTTGGAAAGGGCTGAGCGCTTCTTTGTCCTCTACTAATTTTATAAGGCGAAAATTTAGAATTCTTTCTATTTTTTCACTAAATTGGAGGTTAGAGCAATTGGTCGAATATTACTAAGCGTGTATCCGTCACCATTATTTTTAAGAATCGGAATAACCTTAGTGATTTTCCAACTGGAATGTATCCACGAAAGTTGAATAGAATAATTCACTACGTCTAAAAGATCATCTGGGGACTCCTTGAATAAAATTTTTATCATTTTTGAGGTTATTTCGTCAACACCAGGGGCGGCATGTGGCATACTTTCCACTGCTGTGGCCAGTTCTAACATAGTGATCTCCGTAAAATCATCGGGCTGTATGCGTAACTTGGAAGATGGCGATAACAAGGAAGTGAACCGGATTTCTAAACCCTTTGCAATTTCTTCTACCATTTGCGTCATTTCTTCACTAGTGAAGACCATCGATTCAATGTTACTCGGACGCGGAAGAATCTTTCTGCCACGAAGAAAAGTGAAGCGCTCGCTTGTTTTTAGATTTAGATAGATATTCGAAATGTTTGCAATCATAGTTGTATTTTGCTTTAGAAACTGTATGTTTAAATATAGTTCTGTAGAGTTTATAATCACTCCAATTTTGTGGACACTGGTTATATAACAATTTTTTCCAGGCTGCTTTCCTTCTTTTATAATCGCGTCAACAGTCGGTATTCCACCAAGGGTTGTAGGAGTAACCATTATTAGTTATAATACTGAATTCCGACTGCTTGCTAGACTTTTCAAGGGCTGAACAAATAATCTTCGTCTTTTCTTCATTGGACGCCTCAGAAAGTGACGAAATCACAGATCGCAAGGACTGCTTAAAGGTATTGCAGTTTACAAACGTTCGAGCTTGTTCGTCTATTGTTGTAGTATAACGGACTATTTCAAAGACCAGCGAGATGTGATCACTATTAGAGGCGCAATCAACAGTCGACCACGAAGACACAGAGAGACTACGGCTAGAGAATGTGAGATAAATTGCAGACTGATTTTGGCCACGCACGAATGTAGTTGCCCCAGAATTTACACAACAAAGGTTATTATCTAATGACCAATTACACAAGCGTTTACCGCATGAATCTGTCTTTAAACCCCATGAAACATGATGTGAATTGAAATCCCCAGTAAGTAAAACGTCCCGCCCACAGCTAGCTAGAACACTGTCAAGAGAGCGAGTGTCCCGCACACCGGAAGGAAAATAAGTATTTACAATATAAATAGGGAAACATCCAGGTAGAGTCAGTTCTATAGCCAGAATTTCGCACTCAGAATCCATCAATTCGAATATAATTTTGGCCTTATGGCATATTTTAATCGAAATAAATATTATTAGTCCACCACCACTTGTAGGGCGGTCTAGTCGAAAAGATCTGTAAAATTTTAAATGGAAATTTTTCTCCGTTGTCAACCAAGTTTCCTGTAATACTATTATATCTGGATTAAGTTGCTTTGTAAGAGAAAACAAATCTACAGAAGCTGATAATAGTGATCGGCAGTTGCACTGAAGAACCTTTAACAATCCTATGATGAAGAAGTTGCTGCTGTCGAAGGGGACTTCTTTGATGCACTATCCTCCAATGTAAACTTCGACTGACATTTCTTTGACTTCGAATGGGGAAGTGACGAAGAATCCTCACTGATTGTGGACATCGCTCTTTTTTGAGCACGAGCATTATGTTCTGCGTCTTTCATTTCGCAATCTTGAATGGTCTGGTTGGCGGAAGCAGAATGAGTGGGAGGGGAACTATTACAGGCTGTGCCATCTCCCGAGACAGTTGTCTCCCTCTTTCCATCGACAGATTGCTGCCCTGAATTTAAACGTTGATTTGCTACCGAGCATAGACCAGAAACTTGCATTAACGTATTCATTTGCGAGGAAATAGCCTGTGCGATGCTTTCACCAAGATTTACCAACACCTGATCCATTGCCTTAGCCACGGCCTTTTCAACAGCATTGTCTATGGTTGCAGTGAGAGATGAGTCAAGTATCGTATTTTGTTTAGCTGTAACTACATCATAGCCAAATGTTCTTTCATTCACAATATTTGCAGCCTCTCTTCTGGAGCAACGTCTTTTATCCATAACTTCGAGGATCTGCACTTTTTGGGCCTGCACAGAACCGTTAGAGTAATAGGCCGGATGGTTTCCTTCACAAAGGCAGCATCTCTCGTTTTCGGAAGTGCAAGCACTGGGAGCGTCACTTTCCCCACATGTGCAGCATCGTTGGCTTGATTTGCATGCACCGATACTATGGCCAAATCGCCAGCAATTGCGGCATTGAAGCGGACGCGGTGCAAGTGGATCTACTCTGAATATAAGGGGCCATATTTTGATCTCTGATGGGCAGGAAGTGCGAGCAAAAGTGGCTATCACTGATTCTGTTGGTACTCTGGTATTGTCCAACACTCGATTGCATCGATATACGGCAATCACTCCAGCTGCAGATAACTTTTCTAATGTTTCTGTCGGGGTAAGACTTGAGTCGACACCTCGTACTACTCCCTTGGTGCACGCGAGGTGAGTAGTGATAAATGCACTCACCGGAATGGCAGCGAAAGATGTGCACTTGAGTAAGTCCGCAACACATGTCTGGTCTGGCGACCTACAAAGAATGCCTCCCCAGTCGAACTGCCTTACGTCCGAGATGGTCTGGGACAATGTAGTAGCAGCACGAAGAGGCTCCTGAGTAGCCTGATCATTGTTCAGTTTAATGAAGCCTCCACTCGCCGGAACGATTGCCACGGGGATGCTGATTACACCGCTGCGTGGAAAGAAATCCAAAGGTATCTCATGATTAGGAAGAGAAGCTGTCCAAGAGGAAAAACCCCTCCCGGGAGAGTTCTTGGACATCAGCTTAAGCTGGAGCAGGCAATACTACGGAGAAAATACGTTAAAATGAACAAGAAAAGGGATAAGATCACCCGATATTCAGACAAACCACCAGAGATCCCTATCTTTCTGTCTTCCTGTCTATTCAAACCACCAAACCTGTCTATTCCTGTCTATTGTGTATTCTATTCTATATTATATTCTATATAATCTAATATATACATATATATATATATATATATATATATATATATATTCTAATATATATATATTCTATATTCTATTGTTCTATTCTATTGTCTAATGTCTATTCCTGTCTATTCAAACCACCACAGATCCCTATCTTCCTGTCTATTCTTCGTCTTTCTCTCCGGTTTTCAATCTTTCCTAATGTACTACTGTCTTCTGCATTACTTCCGATCTTCTAGGCAGCGAGGGTTAACCCTATGTGAGGAGCCAGCCTAGGTTATATCATATTTGGTTATAGTTGTAGCGTGTAGCTGGCGTTTGTAGGACCTGTTTTTAAATGTTTTGCTGCGTCATCTTGTAGGGCTCCGCGGTTGGTGGCTCGCGTTATTTATGAAAAGCCTACGTTCACTTATGGCAAGTTCCTTCCCCCCGCTCCCTGATGGCCCCCAGAAAAAGGGCACATCCAACAAGTTTTCACACTTTTTGGTAACCGAACAGATATTTTCCCCCCGCTATCCTGTAGTTCTCTGTGAAAAAGCGGAAACAACAGTAAGGGCCATTTGACCGTTCATTTGGTTGAAATGTCTGTCAGATGCTATAGGCCCATGGTTAAAAAGCTACGAATTTAGCCAGCGGTGATCTTCCCGAACACCACAATGAGAAGCAACAATATAAGCTGCCTAATCTGGACCCCATTGCGGACATTCCACTGAGTATTACCCACTGCCGCTTATTGAACATCAACCGAGATGTCATTTCGGAGAGAGAGAGAAAAAAAGCACCTTTAATGAGCTTAAGGATGGCTTGATTAGCAGGAGTGGTTCCTTCTTCACTTGAAACCATGCGCCGTCTTGGCAGCGACCACCCTCTCAGTCAACATTTCGAACGAGGACTTGCTGCAATACGATAGCGCATGAGCGCAGTCACATGGTTTTATATCTTATTTCACGTGCTTTTCTGAAATACCGAAAAAGATCACTACGCCGCATATAAGTAGGGAAAAAAAAAGATGAATCTCAATCCCCTCTACAACGTAACAAAACGCACTTTGCCCTAACTTGGATACTAACCATTTCGCATATTTCATCTTACTTAATTAGCTAATTAAGTGGGGTATAAAATACTCTGAGGAGCGTCACATGACGGCAAACCATGTGTCATTGATTTCATACACGTGCGGTTTATCAGCTGCGCTGTAAATTTAAATGGAGCTGGGCAGGGCATGTAATGCGTAGGGCAGATAACTAGTGCGCCATTAGAGTTACAGAATGGATGCCTAGGGGAGGGAAGCACATTCGACGATGGCAGAAACTTAGGTGAGCGGATGACATGAGGCAATTTGCAAACTCCATTTCGAATCAGCTAGCGATATACTATCGCGTTCCAATCTTAATGGTGAAGCTTATGCGTCCTCCGTTTTTTTTTTCAATTTTTGGTTTAGGTCACTGGAAACGCCTTGTATGTAAAGGTAAAAGCTAAGCCGTCGCATGTTATACCTGCCACAAGCAGTACTTTGATTCAGATGCGTAGCGATTTTAGCTGCGCGCACATAGTCCAGTCCCGCCATGATAATGCCAAGACTTTTCAACTCATGCCTCTTATCATACCAAGGTACGCGTAAATTCCAAGAAAGTAAAAACCATGAGTGAAAAAAAGAAATGCAGGAAAATCAACAAATTTACGATATATAATAATATATTTACACAACATCTAGAAAAAATAGGATCATCCGCTAATAAAGGCGAAGCTACGTATGAGTTCATGCAGGACTGTACGGAAAAAAAAATAACGCCGCAAGTCCGCCTCGATAGAAGCGACAGTGGCGTTGGCCGCGGAACTGAGCAGCGCGAGGAAGGCGACGACGGCGGGTTGGTCGACGCCACGCGCGAAGCAGAGTACGCACAAGCTGTGGCTGCGCTCAACGCAAGCCACATCGGCCTTTCGGCATGCCCCACAGCGTGAACTGTGGTTACGGCTGCACAGTGCTCCTGCGACGGTCAGGCGGGGGGCGGAGGCCTCGACAACCCGGGTCTGATTGGAGGCGTAGCCTGGGGTCACAACCCGCTGCACGAGCTGCGAACTCGTTTCGTCTCTTGTTAACCATCGTCTTGAACAAGACATCCGGAGCGAGAATCCACGCCGTGGCTCTCCCAGCCGATCCGTGACGGGAATGACAAGTTTGGCCTCTTTCGTGGTGCTTTCCGCTGAAATATAATGATTTCACAATTATACATAATCGTTGTGTCATCCTCCCTAAAGATTACTTGAGTGTGTATTTGTTCTCTGCTTGATTATTTTTCGGTATAATAATAAGTTTTTAGACTAAGTACCTAACTTGCAATAAAATAATAGGAAATGAAACAACCTTTTTAATAATTTTTTTCTGTTACGGGCTAATCAGTCCCTGTATAATGATATAACGTGCATTTCACTCCTACGCGCGTATTACCAAAACTGTCATCTCGCTGAAATTGCTCTCGACGACATGTGTCAGCCCGTCATTAGTTTTAACGTTTTTTTTTTTTTGCAAAATGCAAACTGGGAATGGCCAAATGCCACTTACAAACAAAAAGCCACTGCTTGCTCGGCTGTTTCCTGAAAGCACCACAGGCAGTGCGATAACGCCACAGCATAGAGAACGCACCCGCACGGTACAGGTGCAGCGTCGCCTGTCGTCTTTTCGTCTGTGTTTTTACATTGCCTGAAATGTCTTTAGGTAAAGCGTCACCTTCCCCACAAACGAGTTTCAGAGTCCCACGCACCCAGTGTACAAACGACAAGGAGGTCTCTATTGCGATTGCCGCTTAGTGAAAAGACGTACTCCAAATAGCCCTAATATTGCTCTAGCGTCAAATCCCGCCATCTTTTTTGCATGGTGCCACCGAGAAGAGCGCGAACTCTCGAAGGCTGCCTTTCGAACTTTTTCTGTCAGGAACGCTTTCGTTTTGGTTGCAGAATATGTACGAATATTCACCTGTCAGCCATTCCGTTGACGTGGCAGCCACCAGGAGCAAAGATGCCCAGATGCCCACCGTGTGTCGTGCACCCTCCAGCACGTCGAGGCCGAGAGTAGCCATGGGCGGACACTATTGCTGATCCCAGAGCGCGGCCGCACCTGTCGTACTGCGGAGCCGCGTCCCGAGATCAGTGGCCAGTCGTCTTCCAATCCGGGTGCAGTGTCCTGGCATCAGACTGACGCCGTTGCATCATGATTGACACGATCTGTCACAACAGTATAGCACGGCGCTGACAGTAGCTCAGCCGTAAAGAAGGACTTCCTCCTCAGCTTGTCCGAAAACGTGTCCGGATTTTTCAAATGAAGCCCTGCCGAACGAAGAAACCTAGTCGCTGCTTACAATGGCGACCAGCGCGCAATGCGCGAGACAGCTGATGATGATGATGATGATGATCCACAGTACAAATGGCACATACCCACCGTGGGGGATCGGCCAAGAATTGGGCGGTTTGGAGAAAATGGATTTTAAAAAAATTAGAAAAAGATAAAAAGAAAGAAAAAAAGAAGATGAATTCTGCTTGGTGTTCTAATTACTTATTATAATTGACTATTTTAGGAAAGCAGTCGATTCGAATTAATGATAAAGTTTTGCATTGCTGTGCGAACATTCTGGTGGCTGTACCCCAATGTGGAAGCTCCAAACGAAAGCAAGACGGGAGCGTTCATACTGAGGCCAAGTTTGTTTAAAGGGTCCTCAAGCACCCTTTTCCTTACTGAGGAGAATCGTCGGCAAGCAAGGAGAAAGTGATCAATAGTTTCTGGTTCGCCGCACTGCATAAACAAAGGAGATGCCGCCAAACCAGCCCTGTGTGTATAGAAATTTAGTGTCGGGATGCGGCAACGTATCCTGGTTAGTAGAATCTGTAATTTTCGTGTTGGGCATAATTTACGATTCCAAGGGAATAGAAGATGGTGGTAGTCAGAATGCGAAGCCATACTAGAATTATATATCTCATTCATCATTGTTAATCTCCCAAACTTAGCGGCGGTGATATAGGAAGTTGGGGGAACGGCAGGTACTAAAGGACCCCCCAGGGAAGCCTTTGCTAATGAATCTGCACACTCATTCAAAGGCAAACCTTTGTGCCCGGGCGTCCAAATTAAGCGAAGCAAACTCAAATGAAACGGAGCTAAAAGATGTAACTCTTGCAAAATTTTTGAGTCACTGCGCGTTGTAAGCGATGAACATAGAGTGAGTCGGTGATAATAGCAACTGATGAATGAAAGGCGTTCAACTTCCGTAATGCTAAAACCACAGCTAAGAATTCCGCTGTGTACATAGGAGTAATAGCTGGAAGTCTAATCGAATAGGACCAATTGAGCGATTGAGAAAAAATTCCTACACCTGCCTTTTCATGGTTCTGTGATGCATCTGTAGCTATTATAGCACTGGTCTGAGTATGCAACAAGTGATCATCCAGCATGGCATTGAGAATTCGTGAAGGTAAAAGTTTTGCATTATTTGGGTAGATGTTATCAAAAATTATTTCTAGAGAGAGTGTAGTAGACTTTGCAGGAGTTATATTATAGAGCTTAACATTCAATGGCTCCAGTATTGCCTGCGCAAAAACCACCTGTGGCGTGTGAAAACGAGGCCATTGGAGATCAAGAAATTAAGTGGGCTGACCTATAAACACTGTCTGGTGTCTTCTTAAAGGTGATTCGTGCAGTCGCAGAAAGGTTTGAACTGTTAGTAGTCTGAATCTAGCCATTAACGATGGCACTCGCGCTTCCAGGTAGAGCACAGCGTTCGATAGGAATTTGGGGAGGCCAAGGCAGAGTCGGAGTGCATCCCGTTCAATTAAAACAAGGGGACGAATTTTGTACGCGGCACTTCCAGAGAACAGAACACACCCAAATTCTAATACTGGCCTGACATACATGCTGTACATTGTTAGTAGTGTGTCTCTTCGCATGCCAGACGTATTGTTGCTAAGCCGTCGTAATATTCCGAGAGCACGGCCCCCCTTTTTAGCAATATACTCTATATGCGGTAGCCAATTGAGTTTATAGTGATAAATCACCCCAAGGTACTTGGTTTGTTCAACTTGGGGGATGACTTTGTTCTGATAACAGAGAGTTAAATACACTGGACTACTTAGCGGAAAGACAAGCACCGCACTCTTGTTAACGTTCAGAGATAGGCGAATTCCTTCTAGCCATTTTTCAAGTGTGTTGAGATAAGCTTGCAATTTTCCGTAAAGGGACTGCATGTCATCCGCAGAAGCGAAAAATGCAATATCATCTGCGTAAACATATGTGTTTACATTAGCCTGACAAGGAATACGACTTAGCAATGTATTGAAAAATAGGGGAGACAAAACGGCCCCTTGAGGTACACCCCTGCTCTGTGTAAACCTTTTAGAGGCGATGCCATTCCTAACGCAGAAAAATTCTCTCCCCCTCAAAAACTCGGCTGTCCATCTTATAAAGTAATGTGGGAGATCTAGTGCATTCTATCCAATAATATTGCATGCTCGACGCTATCATAAGCTTTGGCGATATCTAGCGTGACCAGTGCAGCACATCGCCCGTGGCGCCGTGCAATATGAATTCGACTTTCTATGTCTGCGTGCGCACACCAGATGGACATGCCTGGTCTAAAACCAATTTGGAAAGGGCTGAGCAGTTCTCTGGTGTTCACGAACTTCATGATTCGGATTTTAATATTCTTTCGAATAGCTTAACAAGGTTTGGCGTTAATGAAATAGGCCGAATGTTCTCCAGTGTATATCCACTACCTTAATTTTTGAGTAATAATATTACTTTAGCGAGTTTCCATTGCAATGGTATCCAAGCCTTCTCAATAGAATGATTAACTACAGCCAATAAGACATCAAGATACTCCTTATACAAAATTTTTATCATTGCGGTGGTAACTCCATCCGGACCTGGGGCAGCAGCGGGCAAACTTACAACCACTGAGGCCAATTCCGGTAATGACACCTCTTCGAAATTGTCCATAGAGCCAAGCAATAAAGGCCGACAAGGGAGACAAGATGAAAAGCGGCTCTCAAGCCCTTTGCCAATTTTTTCCAAGAACTCAGTAATTTCATTCGGTGTAAGAACAAGTGAGTCTGCATTTATTGATGGTTGAATCATCTTCAGTGATCGTAGAAAGCGGAACAATGCCCCTATGTTGCGTGTTTGGGACAAGAAATGAAAATGTCTGATGTTATACTCTTCTTTCGCTTTTGAAACTGTACGTTTACAGGTGGCCGCTATGTATTTGTAATCATTCCAGTTTTTTGGGCACTGGTTGTATAGAAGCTTTTTCCACGCAGCTTTCCTCCGCCTAAATTCTCTAGTGCAGTCGTCATTCCACCATTTACTAGGGCTATTGCTTTTACTCGAACAAATTACAAATTCAGATCGTTCTTTAGAATCATCCAATACCGAACATAAACTATGAGCCTTTTGAATACAACTCATATGTCTCATTGAATTAAACGCTGTTTTCAAACAAGTATTAAAATGAGTATAATTAATAAAACTTCTCTTATGAAGCTCCGGAGAGGTTAGCGGGCCTACCACTTCAAAAACAACAGGCAGGTGGTCACTGTTTGTAGCGCAGTCAATCGTTGACCATGAAGATACAACAATATTTGTTCCAGAGAACGTCAGGTCTAAAACAGAGCGAGACTGTCCTCGAAGAAACGTAACGGCTCCAGTGTTCATGCAGGAAAGCCCATTATCTACTGCCCATTCCCACAGTCGTTTATCACACTGATCCGTTTTGTATCCCCATGATACATGGTGCGAATTGAAATCACCAGCTAAGATATCTTTTCCGCAATTTGCTATAATTGAACCTAAGCAAATATTGTTCTGGACCCCAACAAGAAAGTAAGGATTTACTACTGTGAAAGGTCTACATCCGGGCAAATTTATTTCTACCGCAAGTATTTCGCTGTCTGGGGCCATTAACGTGAATGCTAACTTTGTTATGTGGCAAAATTTAGTTGAAATAAATATTACAATACCTCCGCCTCTAGAAGGACGGTCCGAACGAAAACATCGATAATTTCGCAATGAAAAATTTTGTCCTGTATACAACCAAGTTTCTTGTAAAAGTATGATATCCGGACAAAACTGATGTGTGAGATGAAGTAAATCTGTTGAAGCAGTAAGTATAGAACGACAATTCCACTGAAGCACTCTCATCAGCCCTCGGGCGGCGAGAGCACCGCAGTGGCAATTTCTCTCTCCAAAATAGAGTCTGTTAACTCGGCGCCATTAGGGCTTTTCTTAGGTTTAGAATGGAGGCGAGAATTTGAGCCAACATTAATGGGGGACCCGCGACGTTTGGGGGCCCGAGACTCCACATCTATAGTCGATACATCATCCGACTCCAAGTTACTGGGGCCAGCCATATTTGATTCCTTGTCCGTACTGACGATTGGCAAATTGGACAGGTTGAACTCAGGTACCACATCAGGAAGAGGTACAGAAGTTGCCTGCAGCAGTTGAGTTAATTGTGCGGACACAATTTGCGATTTACAGCCAGACACACTTTCAACGAGGCGTTCCATGACCTTAGCCATTGACTTTTCTACCGCGGTTGCAATCGCTTCTGAAATGGTTGAATCCATGGCAGCAGTTTGCCGCGCCACAACACCAGCGTAACCATGTGGTCTTTCCTTTACGGCTACAGTAGCCTCTCTGCGGGAGCAACGCATTTTATCCATTACTTCAAGAATTCGAATTTCTTCTAATCGAGAAGGGGCAGTCAGAATTATTAGCCTGATGCACACCACCACATAGGCAAGACTTCTCCGTTTGAGTTACGCACTCATTGCCCGGATGTCCCTCACCACAGACGCAGCAACGAGGGCTAGACTTGCAGCCACCCGCACTGTGTCCAAAACGCCAAAAACTACGGCATTGTAACAGGCGCGATGCTAGAGGGTCTACACGAAAAATTAGTGGCCAGATTTTTAATTCTGAAGGACATGATGTACCCGCAAATGTGGCAATCACAGATTCTGTCGGTACACGTACGTTATCGGTCACGCGGTTGCACCGATAAATGGCAATAACACCTGCCGCAGAGAGCTCTTCCAGTGTTTCTGACGGACTCAGTCGAGAGTCCACACCACGCACTATTCCCTTCCTGCATGCCAGATGAGGTGGAATGAAAGCGTTCACCTTAATGGAGCCAAACGAGGAACATTTTAGTAGATCTGCTACACATGCCTCATCTGGCGATCTGCAGACGATGCCTCCTCGTCCAAATTGTCGAACATCTGTGATATGCAGGTAGTGATGAGTCACAGATTTAAGATCCGCCTGAATTGCTTGCGGGTTATTCATTCGAATGGAGCCGCCATTCAAAGGTACCAGCGCCACCGGAATGCTGCTCACTCCACTACGAAAAAAGGCTTCTAGAGGCATTTGATGAGGAGGGACAGAAGCTGACCAGGGGCAGCGCCCCTGGCCAGGCGAGCTATTCGTCATGAGGACGGGCTGACTTTCTCAACCAAAACATGACAGCCTTCTGTAGCTTATTACCAAAAATAAAGCTTAAACCGCCCAACACTTAGCCGAGCACCCCACAGCGCTTACGTGACCACCAGATGCTTGCTTGTCTTCTTCCCACTGAGAGGACGAGAAACGAGGGACGCGCTTAGTCGGCCAGAACCCTCGCTGTTGATGATGATGATGATGTCCTCAGCACATGGCTCGTACCCACTTCGGGGGATTGGCCAAGAATTGAGCATCTGAACTTTTAGATATGCATTCTGAAACTACAGTTAATGTGCAATTTTTGTAATCAGAACAACAGACAGATAAATTTTTCTGAACTGCATAAGTTATAATATTAATGCCATGAATTAAATCGGAAATATCTATCAGAGAATTGTAAAAGTGGGAATTTAAAGTTTTATTCGTTTTGTTGATTGAATGAAACCACAAACGGCATCAAATAGGTCCCTGTGGCTAAAGGCCAATACTGAGGCACCGAAAGTGAGTACTGATTCTGATGTTAAATTTAACCCTAATTTAGCAAGCGGTTTTCAAGAAGTCTTTTTCTTTGTAATTTATACCGACGACATATTAAAAAGTACTGTTCTACCGTTTCTATTTCTAGGCAGAATTGGCACAGCGGCGATATCACCAGACCAGCCCTGTGTAAATATAAATTTAATGGTGGGACACGGCAACGTAATTTTTTTAAGGATGACTTCCGATTGACTTGATGGACACCAATGAATTTTCCACAGAAATTTTAGGTGCTGAAATTCAGTCCATGATGTTATTGTTTCCATGATATCTCTACGAATTGTATATTTCCGCTATCTGATCGCTGTTAGTTGTGCCACCACTGGAAGGACCGATAGTATCGGTCCATTCAGGGATGCTCTCGCTAATGAATCGGCCATTTCATTTAAATGTAATCCGCAGTGTCCTGGTACCCATAATAATTTTATATGATTCAGCTGGGGAGGGGGGGGGGAACTAATGTTAGAAACGTCTTTAGAGCCAGTGAATTTGTTGAAGCTGTAAGCGCAGTACAGACAGAAAGGGAATCTGTTAGAATTAACGCGCTGGATTCATTTAAAGGGAGTTTCCGCAAGCTAGAATCATTGCTAAGAGCTCAGCTTCAAGTACGGGAGTGAAATCTGGTAGTCTGAAGGAGAATGACCAGCCAAGTGAAAGCGGGAAAATGCCTACGCCCGCCTTTTCGTCATTCACGGAAGCGTCAGTGGCTATTATGTTAATTGTGTGTACGTGTGCAAGGTAATCTTGCACCATATTATTTAATAACCGGACTGAATGAAACTTAGGGTTCTGTGCGAAAATTTCATATAATTCAATCTTTATATTCTGATTTGTATCATATGATGGAATAACGTCTCGAATTTTCGCATTCAAACTGTCTAATTGCTTTTGCACAAAAATAACCTGTGGGGTGTGAAAACGTGGCCAATGAACAAGAAAGAAGGAGTTTGGATCGTTTATAAATACATATTCAGATCGTCTAATTGGAGAACTGTAAAATTTGAGAAATGTTTGTATCGTTAAGATGCGGAATCTGCAGGGCAATGTTGGTAGGCGCGCTTCCTGATAAAGAACATTGTTTGCTAGAAACCTAGGGAGTCCCAGGCACAGGCGCAGGGCTTCACGCTCCAATAGAACCAGAGGCTTAGTTTTATAAGCAGGGCTTCCCGAGAACAATACACAGCCGAATTCCAATATTGGACGCATGTACATTTTGTATATCATTAAGAGGGCTTGCCTACGTAGCCCATATTTTTGGTTGCTCAGTCTGCGTAGTAAACCTAAAGCACGCTGAGCCTTAGATGCCACATTTTCTATATATGGACTCCAGTTGAGTTTTCCGTCATAAATGATACCTAAATATTTAAGAGACTCAACCTGCGGAATGTTTTCTTGATTGTAAAATATAGATATAGAAACCGGATGCATAAGTGGGAACACCAATATTCCGCTTTTACTTACGTTTAATGACATGCCAATTGATTGAAGCCATACCTCAAGCATACTCAAGTATCTATGCAATTTTTGGTGTAAAGAATATATGTCGTTGTCGGCGGCGAAGAATGCAATATCGTCTGCATAAACGTAAACTTGCACGTGCTGACTGGCTGGAATAGAGCTCATTAATATGTTAAATAATATTGGAGATAGGACTGCTCCTTGGGGGACACCACGACTCTATTTGAACTTAGACGAAAAGCAGCCATCCTTAAAGCAATAAAATTCTCTTGATCTCAAAAATTCTGCCAACCACGCAATTATATAATTTCGGACATTATGATTCCGTAGTACATTCAGTAAAACTGTATGTTCTACGGAGTCATATGCTTTAGCTATGTCTAATGTCACTAAAGCGGCATATTGTCTTCTTTTTCTAGCGAGTTGTATGCGGCTCTCTAAATCAGCATGGGCACACCATATAGAGCAGTCAGCTCTGAAGCCTATTTGATTTGGATTTAATATTAAATTATCCGACATCCAGACAGTAATTCTGTAATGTAGAACCCTCTCTATGAGTTTGACTATATTAGAAGTAAGAGAGATAGGTCTGATATTTTCTATGGTGTAACCTAATCCTTGTTTTTTAGGTATCGGGATTACTTTAGCTAGTATCCAATCGTATGGTATCCTGGCGTTGTTTAGAGAATAGTTTATAATGCTTAGGAGATCAGAAGGAGATAGTTCGAATAAAATTTTTATCATATGCACTGTAATTCCATCAGGACCTGGAGCTGACACGGGTAAGTTTCAAATTACTTGAGCTAATTCAGGCAATGTAACTTTATTAAAGTCTGACGTTAGGGCTGGTTTTTGCAAGTTATGTGACATAGATGACATGAATCTACGCTCAAGGCCTTTCGCAATCTGTTCTAGGGATTTTGCCATTTCATCAGATGATAGAGTTACATAATCAATATTATTTGGTGGTGGCAGAATTTTGCAATTTCGCATATATCTCAACAGCGCCTTTTTATTTTTGGGATTTGAAAGTAAATCAAAGTGTTTCCTATCATAATCTTCTTTTGATTGAGCGACTGTGCGTTTAAATATAGCGGCGTAAAGTGTGTAATCAGCCCAATTTTTGGGGGACTGGTTATAAAGTAGTTGCTTCCAAGCTGCTTTTCTTCGTCTGTAGTCTCGTGTACAGTCTGGATTCCACCAAGGACTATGAGAGGCTCCCTTGGCAGACTCAATATTAAATTCAGCTTCTTTGTATGATCGTTTGATTACAGCACAAATTTTCATAGATTTGGATTCTTCGCGCTCCTCAGAATGGTGGGCCAAATGTGCTTTTAAATCATTTTAAAATTTATTGTAGTTTACGAATACACGGATCTGAGAGCACGACGGTATTAACGGGCAAGCAATTTCAAATATTATTGGACAGTGATCACTGTTGGTGGCACAGTCCAAGGCTGCCCAAGATGAACTAGTGAGAGATGAACTTATGAAACTTAAATCTAAGGCTGAGCGCGACCGATTACAAACAAATGTAGGAGTTCTAGTGTTGAGATGAGTCATATTATTATCTGTTGACCAATTCCACAAGCGTTTGCCAAATTGATCTGTTCGAAAACCCCAACACGTGTGATGGGAGTTGAAATCTCCCACAAGGATTTTATCCTTGCACCATGACGTGAACGCGGAATCCAAAGATCGAGTGACTTGCACACCCGCAGGAAAGTATACATTTACTAAAGAGAATGGTAGGCAGCCCGGTAAGGTTACATCTAAGGCAAAAATTTCACTTTCAGGGGACATATGTTTGTATGAAATCTTCACCTTAAGACTAACTCTATTAATAATGAAGAAGGATAAGCCGCCGCCTTTCGAAGGACGGTCCAATCGGAAAGATCGGAAGTTAATTATATGAAAAGGTTGATGTGTTGAAAGCCATGTTTCTTGTAGTGCAATAATATCCGGGGAGAATTTCGATGCCAAATACAATAAATCTGTTACGGAAGAGTGAATGGATCGGCAATTCCAATGAAGAATTTTGAGGAATCCTATGGTTGCGAAAGGATTGACTCAGTAACTGCCTTGCTTAAAATGTTGTCTTTTAAGAAATCGTTCTTTGTAAGGTTTTCTTTCAGGTATTTTTTGGTCTTTGAGTGAATAAGTGTAGTGGCTGTTTTCGACAAAGGGGATCTTAGAACGTTTTAGCGATCGGGGGTCCATGTCCATTTCCTCTGAGCTTTGTGCCTCCTCATTGATGCTTTCACTTTGATTTTTGTTTGCATCAACAGATGGACCAGCAATTTGATCATCTTGGGACGTGAGTTTAGGAGCTACCTCTTCATTTGATGGTCCTGAACACTCAGTAGTTTGCGAAGTTATACTGATAGGTGCTGTTGTGCCGAATATCTGCGCCATCTGGGTAGCTAAGATTTGTGACAAGGACTCACAAAGGTTTCCAGCTAGGCGCTCCATGGTCTTCTCCATTGCCCTTTGGACAGCATCGGCAATTGAAATTGAATGAGACGCTTCCGTGGACATTGTATGACGGGCTGTGACAGCTGCGTACCCCTGTGTTCTAGCCTGCATTTCAGCTATGGCTTCTTGACGAGAACAACGTCTTCGCTCAACAATTTCTAGAATCTGTAGTTCTCGTGCCCTTGCTGAGCAATTCAAATAATCAGCAGAGTGGCCTTCACTGCGGAGGCTGCACTTTTCTTCTTTGTTGGTGCATTCGCTGGAATTGTGTTCCTCACCACAAACTCGGCATCTAGGAGCAGACCTACATCCTTTCATTGTGTGTCTGTAGCGCCAGCACTTTACACATCGGAGAGGACGAGGGGATAAAGGTTCCACTCGATATATTAGGGGCCATGCCTTGATTTCTGTTGGCCTATCTGTCCTGCAAATGTTACAATGACCGATTCAGTAGGAATTTTGTTTTTGTCTTCCACACGTCCACACCGATAAATTGAAATAGCATCTGCTGGTGAAAACAACTCTAATATTTCTGTTGGAGACATGTTGACATCAACGCCACGCACAAGCCCTTTCACACACGCCAAGTGAGGGGGGGTGAATGCCCTTACCAGATTGGAGGCAAACGTGGAACACTTTAGGAGGTCTTGTACACAGGGCTGGTCTGGAGAAAAGCAAAGAATACCTCCTCTGCCGAACTGGTGGACCTCTGTAATATTCAGGAAATGGGCTGTCGCCGATCGCAGTTCCGCCTGAATCGCTTTCGGGTTCTTCATCCGTATGATGCCATCATTGGTTGGGACGATAGCCACAGGAACTGATTTGACGCCGTTACGCAGAAACAAGTCCAAAGGTAAATCCTGCGAGGGAATAGAGGCGGACCAGGGGAAAGCCCCGGGCCCTGGTGACTAAAATGGCATCTGTCTGGTCTGATTAGCCAAAAAGCACTTATTAAATAACAAATACGCTACAAAAA
The DNA here is from genome assembly GCF_013339745.2 of Dermacentor silvarum. Lineage (NCBI taxonomy): Eukaryota > Metazoa > Arthropoda > Arachnida > Ixodida > Ixodidae > Dermacentor > Dermacentor silvarum. Next base: position 358,518,613 of record NC_051154.1, on the reverse strand, counting down.
CGGTTAACAAGCAAAAAAGAGTCAGTAACTACTCAATTCTTGGCCGCCACCCCCAGAGCCGAGCACGCAGCACGAACGCCGTTCGAAATCACCCGCACGAACGCCAAGAGACCGCCCGCTTATGATGCCGCATCCAACTGTCTTGCGTGCCCTCGCTGTCTGGTGCGTTCTTCGTTCTCTTCTCACGCGCGTCGATCACATCCTAGGAAATGCGGTGATGATGATGATGATGACGACGACCGTGAGAAAGAGAGAGAAAGAATGGGAAAGAAAGACATGGAGGTTAACCAGTGTAAGTACCGGCTGGCTACCTGACCTTTTGCATATACCCATACAGAATATTTGGCAACATAAATATCTCGCTAAGGTACTTCTTCTCCAGAGGACCCATGCCAGAGTAGACGTAAACGTATCTTGTGTTAGTGTGCATTGATGCCTGTGGTTCATTAGAATAAAATCGGGTAAACGTGATATTAAAATAAAAATTACTTGAAATTTCTACCGAATTTCCAGCGGCTACTTGTGGCCAAAAACGAGGAGTACCCCTATAGAAGCGCGACTTTGTATGTTCATTTGTGGCTTGCAGTATCCTGCAGTGTTGAAGTTCAGACCTTTGCACAAAACAAGGCAAATGTATAAATGACAGGCTGCGTGACCATGCAAACTTGATGTGTGGGTCAGTTGGCATTAGTATTGCACTGCTCTCAGTGCAAGTACACCCATATATAAAAACCACTTGATTGTGGTAAAATATAAGGACCAGAGTGCTTCAGAGATATGTGAAACTTTCCTTATTCAAATGACGGGGAACCAGCGTGTTAGCTCTCCATCAATAGAATTATTAGACATTGAGACTGCTTATTATCACTGTAAAACAAATTGCGCTAGCCATGCCATGCGCCCATTTTGTATTTGTGTCAGCAACATGCATTCAGATTGATCTATTCCACCCCTTTCGTCCTTTGCACCATATCACTGTGTGAGTAAAAACTGGACTTTTTCTTGGTGAAAGAGTGCTAGTTTAACACATAAACTAGCTCCACGGCAGTTTGCAATAAAGGAGTATAAGCATCCTCTGAAAAGGTGCCCATAAAGAACAGTGCTAAAAAAGCTCTTTAAAAAAAGAACATGATTGTATCTGCCATAAACGCCAACTCTTGTGTCTCTTACTTGACATATTTTTCAATAACAATATTGAGGTGCAAGCTCACCATATTATATTACCTTGCCAATGAAGCAAATCACAGTGGTGCTTGACTGTTGTGGGAACAACTCGGATGTGAAGATTGGCACCAATTCGCAGCATAGCATGTTCTGCTTACACTTCATCACCAGGCCCAGCCATACCTATAGCAGCATTAAAACAAGTGAGCTTAGTGCCATAAGAGAAACAATATAGAAAGTGACACTGTGAATAAAGCAACCTTCATTAGGCATAAACAATAATAAAATGCAGACATTGTACCCATAGCTAAGTTGACTTTGAGCAACATAGCATGCACAGTAAGAAAGATCTGATGTATAAGCCATCTACTTAAAGAAGATTACTCAAAAGCCCCTTTTTTGCCGCCACCCCTCCCCCTCATGCACGGATGGCTTGTCTGGCTGAGTAATTAAACCTGGTTTATCCCAGGTATATTGTAAGCAAGTGTTGTCACTTGGGAGGGGGGGGGGGCAATCCTAATATTATTGCAGAACTTGTATTCTCACAATGATGTTAATGTTTTTGTAACGCTGGCCATCCTGCAGACCCTGCAACATTATAGCATCGATAAGGCTAATCGCATTACCCAATAAGGCTAACCAATAAGTGTCCCAAGAAGCATAACTCCGGATTTCTACCGGGAAGCAATTCACTACATTTTAGACAAACATGCTTCTATAGCTTCAACCCTATTTTCATCAACATAGTACAAGCTTCATGCATCTGCACAAACTTAATGCAAAAGGGTGCCATTAGGAATACCACAATAGTTTCCTATCCAATTCAGCCTTTAAAATAAACACTGGCAAGTTCATTACTATGCCTAGAACAAATGAAGCTTTTCTGAAATTAAATAAGCCTTTTCCATACATGCGAAAATCACCACCACTATGACTTGCTTATGGGCATTTTGTAGACAAAAAACACCAAGCACAAGAGTTGAAGCTTGGGCAAGTCGGCAACTGTTCATTTTGGTGGTGCTCACAATGAACACATGTGAGGAATATAAGCGACAGACAGAGAGTGAAAACGTGCTGTGCTCTATCGCTCTCTGTCTGACCGTGACTTCCTTGGTATGCGTGCACTGTGGATGCGCCATCTGCCTGTTCCTTATTTCTTTAGTATGTGTGCACAGTGAATACCACTGAAAGGAACATAGAGACGAAATAATGCTACAATGAGCAACAAATGTGCCTTCCGATGCAGCACATTCTTATGTGACACAATTTTCTGGCAACATCCTAAGCCTGCTATTGCACTGAAAATGGCTTATTTGAGCTGCTGTACAAGACAAGTTTGCTTTTACAGAAGACTGATGACATTTGTTCAATTATTTCGACAAACTTGTGGTTATGCAGTAATGTGAAAAGGTGGCATCATAAAAAGCCACCTTAGTTTTTGTGTAAAAAAATAAATTAGATTATGGGGTTTTACATGCCAGAACCACAGTCTGATCATGAAGCAGGCCGTAGTGAGGGACTCCGGAATAATTTGGACCACCTCGGGTTTTTTAACGTGCGCCTAAATCCAAGTACACAGGTGCTTTCGCATTTCACCCCCTTGGAAAGGCAGCCGCCATGGCCACGATTTCATCCCGAGACCTCGTGCTTAGAAGCTCAACGCCATAACGAATAAGCAACCATGGCAGGTATGCAAAAAAAAAGAAAGCATACAGTCAACTCCACAGATCAGGCTAGATATGAATAAGCAACAGTCAACAAGCTGAACCTTTGCATTATTGCTTTGCATAATGGTGAGGTAAAAACAATTGCCGAAACATTCCAGATGCACTCAACACGATTTGGAGATGACAGCATATGAGAGTTAAAAATGTTGAAAGGGAAATGTTTAGAGTAGTGCTTTAATGCTGCAATGGTTTTTGTCAGTGCGCCAGTGAGCACAGTATGACTGAGGTAGCTGCTGAAAATAATAGATCCTCGTTATGACTTTTTAGGGACTTATTTATTTATAAACATACCCCATAGGCTCCACTGGGAGTATCGCGTGAGGTGGTAGGAAAAAATTTCTGAACTAAAAAGAACATTCAACAAAAGAACTCAAACAAAAGAAGAAAAAAACATACTCTCTCACAATGTGACTGCAAATCAGGCAGCTAGCTTATAAAAACAAAGCAATTAGACACAGTTTCATACTGGTAGTGCTTTAGGAGACAGAATGTTAGATTCTGAGCTTCGAACACTTTAAGCCACCTTTTGTGGCCTTGTGTTCTGAGGTCCCGTTCTCTCTAGTATTATGGGAATCAATAACCACACTCCCCCCCCTCCCCCCAAATTTTTTAAAATGTTATACACAATTAGGACAACTTACGGAAATAAGGAACACAGAATTTGCACATGCACGTATGTTAGAAGAGAGAGAAATGGAAGTCTACAAGAATGCGTAATAACAAAGGAAACCAAAGCCCTGCTGCTATTGTTGGGCAAACCATAGCAAGACATGAAAGGATATGTGTGTCTCACAAGATGGTCCCTAAAAAATTTTTCACATTGCAGTCAGTAGGGAGCACATCATGCATTTCTACAATAGCCTCCAATTAGATATAACTCAGAGAAGGCTACTTTTAATGGATTGATTAAACTGAAGGTAGGCCAGATTCAAAATATGCGATTCAAGTAGACCGAAACTGCAAATTATGAATATGGCATATTCATAGCAACAGAGCGGTACATTATGTCATACATGGCAACCTGTGAAGTTTATATTTTGTAAAAATTCTGCAGACAAAAATTTTTTATTGGCGAGATAGCACACATTTGTTTAAAGCTTCCTCTCAGCACCCACACTGTTGCATTGATACACACATAATTAACCATTATTAAACTTGAGATATGGCACACAAAGCAGCAGCGAACTTGAAACACCAGAGCTGACAACACTGTTTTATATCACAGAGCGCATTTTCAGTGTTCTTGCTGCTGCCGATTTAGCCTGTTTAAGGAATTTATCTAAACAAACTGGCCTAAAGCAAGTGCCCCCTCTGGTATACTCGTTAGAGATCTTCCCGAAAAATCCAGGAGAGTTGACCAGGTATGAATTATACCAACAAAACCTACAGCTTGTGTAAGTGGCAGGGACCGTTTGGTACACACTTTGTCGCAGCATGCAGATCAGATGCTTTGCCGTGCTGTTCCGGCTGCAGAAATGTCTTAGGTTCCTATGCGGTGTAGAGATGCCTCTGGTTCACGAAATCTTGACATCCCTAAACAATAAAAATGTTCAATTTACTGTAATCCCTGCTGAAACTGCAAGCTTGCGAGTTAACAAGATCATGTTACATTCCGAAAAGTCTCATACAACCAACTACACGAAGCTGCATCTGGTTGTGCAAACATCTGATTGTTACATCAAGGGCGGTTATTTAACATGAAATGAAACTGCAGCAAACATAAATCTACTATCAAAAGCTTCACACAAACGCACATCTTTAGTAAGTGAAATGTGAATTGTACTACGAAGAAAATTCCTTAGCACATGAAGTGTTCCAAAATCGAATTTCTTTATGCGGTGGAACAAAGCATTGTCTCGAAGGACGATGCACTGGAAATTACAAGAACAAGCGCCCTATTTTTCAGCAGAAGAAAAAATTCGATGAAAAAGAAACACTGCTGTTGTAATCTCCGTTTCTGTGAAATAATCAAACATTTACAAACACACGCAAACACACAGGACACCCAACACAAGAAATACAGCCTGTCTGGCGACACTATATGCAGGAGAATTCGCATACAAGCTAAAATCTGGCCATGCGTCAGACACAACAATCTAGTACCATCTCGTGCAGCCGTTAGCTCACGTACGGCCTCCCGCATTTTTAACTATATCGCACCAGCATACTATGCAATGGGCGTGCGTCGTCCTGAGAAGAGCAGCTTAGCAGATGACGTTTGCGCTGGCGAGTTCTTTGTGCGCGTCTGCTTACTTTTGTCGGTCTCGCTAAGTATCGCCGTCGAAGGCGCTAATATGACCCATGATCGACGCTCGCGCAATATAGCTACAAATGCGGAAGGCTGTACTTCTAGAAATACCTATACAGAAATTATGTACACAAGCAATAACTTTCCTGGTTGAATTCTTTCTTTACCATTCAGGTCAAACAATCACCGGCGCTAGCATACGCTATAGCAGAAAGCAAATACATGATAACGCTCCTGGCAACGTCCAATAAGTTTCAGGAGATTTTTCGTGAAACTGTTCGCTAAATGTGCACTGCGACATGAACAACGAACTTTCGGAAAACACATTTATCATTGTGGTCGCTTTAATAATCATCTCGTGATCCGTATAACAATTCACACTTCACGAACCACTGACTACAAAACTGCGCGCAAGCGCCGGACTTACCTTTCTAGGCGTAGTCGGCAAACGCTCCTTCATGTCAGGTCCCGGCGTCGACTGCACGACGATCCTTCCGACGTAAACACTGTTGAATTGCGGATGAACTACAGCACGTAACACCTCAACAAATTCTTCCGTGCACTGCGATCCGATGCGATATTATCAGAGGCTTTTTCATGAGCCGGGAACAAAGAAAGCGCGAGCGGGCCATAGGTACGATAATCGACATCGGCGAACCACACGAGAGATACTGCGAGCTACGTTACGCGGTCCCAGGGGCTAAGTGGTCATCAAAGCACACAAGGGGCACGACATTCTCTCTCGGCACAGCCTACACACTGCTATACATCCACATCGACCGGCCTCAATGCAGCGCGCACGCACAGCAACAGGGAGCAACAGCAGAAGACGGCAAAATAATATCTGCAATTTTACCGGTCATGCCCCTGGGGCAGTGGCAGCGCCTCCTGGGGGCACCGAAAGCGACCATGCTTTGGTGCTTTCGCCCACTTTCGGCCCTTTGGTGACCGCATGTATCGTGACGGCGTTGTATGTGGTAGTTTGTATGGGTGTTCTGTGGCAGTATTTCGATATTATGCGTCTTATACGGCGTGTTCCAGCCATGTTCCTTTCAACAGCGAGGACAGCAATCTGCGGAGCGGACGTATCGATCTGTCAGGACCAGGAAATCGGCTTGATTTGCGGCTGTGTTTGGTTTGCTAATGTTCCAAGGCTTTTCTGCCGCGCTATCAACGATACATTTCGAGTGGTGTCATCGACACAGTTTGTTTCGGCTTTTTCTTGTGTACGATACCATTGGGCTGTGTGGCCTAGTGGTTACGACGTTCGCCTTGAAATCCGGGGTACGCGAGTTGGAATCCCGTTTAGGCTAATCTTTTTTTTTTGGTATTACCATTTTCTTTTTTTCCCCTCTCTTACGGCGCCGTCGCTTGTGCACCGGTGGCGGGCGCCGACGCGAAGCGGCTGTCGTTGGGGTGATGCGGGCTCGCGCGTGCGTACCAATTTCAATTCGAATTTTACCGTAAATCTGTTCAAGCATTAAATTGCGTGGTATGACTTCATCCATTAGGACAACTACAAAGGTCCCGTTCTGACCAGTTTTTGTGCCGAGTAGGCTCCTGTGTAGACCTTTTTAGTGCCAGTGGGACCAGTATGAGCCAGTTTAACTGGTTTATCTACCAAACGGGTCCCCTGTTTAGACCCATTTCTGTGTCGGAGATTCCTGTTTAAACCCGTCTGTGGGCCAAATAGGCCCCTGTCTGGTGCCAGTGCCCGGTATGGACCAGTTTGTTGCTAAACGGGGCCCCTGTTTAGACCTATTTGTGTGTGTGTGTGGGGGGGGGGGGTCCTGTTTAAACCTATTTGCAAGCCAAACAGGACCCCGTTTAGACCCATTTGTGTGTAAACGGGTCCTGTTTACACCTGTTTGTTGCCAAACAGGTCCCTGTTAAAACCCGTTTAAACCTGCATAACCCTGTTTGAATTTAAATAAGATTTTTTAGTAGGGATATGTACGAATATTTACATTTCAGTCGTCCCGTTGACGTGGCCAGCACCAGCAGTAAAGGTGCCCAGATGCCCGCCGCGTTTCGTGCATCCACGAGCACATCGAGGGCGAGAGAAGCCGTGCGCGGACACTGTTGCGGATACCTGAGCGCGTCCGCAGCTGTCGCGCAGCGGAGCCGCGTCCCGAGATCCGTGGCCAGTCGTCTTCCAATCCGGGTGCAGAGCCCTGCCATCAGACTGACGCCGTTGCATCATGATTGACACGAGCTGTCGCAACAGTACCGCACGGCGCTGACAGTAGCTCAGCCGTAAAGTTGGACTTCCTGGTCAGCTTGTCCGAAAACTTTGCCGGATTTTCAAATGAAGCCCTGCCCAACGAAGAAACCTAGTTGCTGCTCACAAATGGCGGAGGGCGCGCATGCTTGCTTGCTTGCTTGCTTGCTTGATCGTCATCCGTGGCGCTTACCCACTACGGGGGATTGGCCAAGAAGCCGGCGGTTAAAGGTTAAACAGCTCGCATGCACGAGACAGCTGCATGGTGCATTTTTCGTTTGCTTCTACTCAGGCGCATCCATCACATCCTAGGAAATGCGATGATGATAATGACCGTGAAGTAATTTGCATATAACCATACAGGGGAATTAGTCAACATATATATGTTGCTAAGGTGCCTCTTCTCCAGAGGATCCGTGCCTGAGCAGACGTAAAATGTGTCTGGTGTTAGTGTGAATTGAAGCCTCTGGTTTATTAGAATAAAATCGGGTAAACGCGATGCTAAAGTAAATATTACTTCAAATTACTAGCTGACGGCTTTTTCAGCGGCTACTTGTGCCGAAAACAGAGGAGTACTCCTATCAATGCTAACCTTTGCTTGTTCATTTCTGGCTTGGGGTATTGTCATTGAATCTGCAAAATATAACGAATCGTAGCCACGAAGCAAAGATGATTGGTCGAGAATACTGCAGATAATTCTAAAAGGGGACAGAAACAGCATTTCAATTCCAACTTTCTGGAAATGCCCTTAGCTTGCCCTCTATGCTTAGATGTGTCGTTTTCTTATATACGTATTGCGAAAAATGAATGGGACGCCATCTATTAATTTTGTTTATTGAGCAATCCATATTATTTATATTTTTTTCGTTTTATGTGATTTTTGTAGACGTGATGTTTTGTCACTTATATAATGTATATTTTACGTTTTCGATACCGCAGCCAATCCCGTTCATAGGGTTTACTCATAAAGGGACATTCACAGGAATATCAAGCACGTGAGCCTTTGAGAAGTGACATGAATACCGCCCGACCTGCCGAGGGGTCTGCGAGAAAGGAGAAGACCAGCTCGGATGCATCCGCATCCGGGACCTCAAAATAGATGCAGGCGCCCATGCAGACGGCCACAAGATTTCCGGGCGGTCAAGAGCAACATGGCCCGACGGCCGCGAGGTGTCTCCTCGCAGCAGGTGCTTCATCACGAGCGGACTGGTGCTCAGGGACATTGCAAAGGTTCCACGAAAGGTCGTCGACGCACTCGAGCATGACGCCATCATGACCGAAACGCCGGATCCAGAGCAAGACGGCGCCTTGCCATGAGGACAAAAATCGTAGACTCTCGCCAGTCGTCTGCGTGCTTCTGAACAAGAAAGAGGATCGAAGTTCTCGAATAAAGATATGCTTGCAGCTACTAGTAGGCCTTTTTGGAATAGGAATGTTTGTTGCTTAAGCACCGCAGCATGGCCTCAGCGGCTTTGGGATTCGGTTTCTAACCACGAAGTCACGGCTTCTATTTTTACAGGCGACGACCATGTTTAGATGGGGACAGAGATAAAAGAATGGAGTACATATACTTTGGTGTGGATTAAGGGACCCTTGCTGGCCAATATTAAATTGTAGTTCTTATAACATTATGCATACTCACAAGGAGGCTTGACCACACACATATCTATAAGATGCGTCGTTCTTGCTTGCTTGCTTGCTTCCTATACATACCATGGCGCATACCCACTACGGGGGATTGGTCAAGAAGCCAACGGTTAAATGGGTGGGGCGGACGGAAAAAGTATTGCGAGGGAACAGTTGAAATTATCCAATGCAAAAACTGATGTTAGAGACATTTTTAATCGATGTATTCGGAATCTTGTAAATTCATAATTATTAAATTGGTCATCATCATCATCATCATCATCAGCCTATATTTATGTCCACTGCAGGACGAAGGCCTCTCCCTGCGATCTCCAATTACCCCTGTCTTGCGCTAGCGTATTCCAACTTGCGCCTGCGAATTTCCTAACCTCATCATCCCACCTGACTTTCTGCCGTCCTCGACTGCGCTTCCCTTCTCTTGGTATCCATTCTGTAACCCTAATGGTCCACCGGTTATCCATCCTACGCATTACATGGCCCGCCCAGCTCCATTTCTTCCGGGAAATGGAGCTGAAATTAAATCGCGGTAGAAATTAAATCGGTAAATTAACGTAAATTGGCATATTGTACAAAAAGAAATAATAAATCACTAAATTAACTAGGGATTCTCCTTGTGTCACCGAGCTACTCGCATACGGCCCTGCATCTGCACCTGTGGCTAAAACGCAATGTAGATTCCCAAAAGGGGATAATGTTTTCAGTGGTTATAGCAAGGCCTAATTTTCGGATTCAAATTTGGAATTATTTCTTTCTCGGGATTGCGAATCGGTTGCAGGCTAAGAAAATATTAATAATGGTTTCAGGTTGTTTGCAGAAATTACCTAGAGGGGACAGCGTCTGACCAGACCTGTCTAGATGAAAATCGAGGGATGGAATACGGCATCGTAATTTTGTGAGGGAGATTTGCAATTTACGCGTGGGACACCTTCTTCTTCTTCTCCTTTCTTGAGTTTTGCGTGCCAAAACCACTTCTGATTATGAGGCATGCCGTAGTGGAGGGCTCCATTGATGGTCCCAAGGGAAAAGGGAATGGTTTAAGTGTGTTATTTGGAATGTCTGTTCTGCACCGTATATTAAAAGAGATAGTTTTCTAAATCCAGCCGCCCTGATATAAACATAAGTCGGCAGAACATACATGATTGGTCCATGTAGGGATGTAAGTGCAAGAGTGTCGGCCATTTACTTTAAAAATGTCGCAGTTTCACCCGTAAGGCGAAGCATCAATTGCGATAGCAAATTAGTAGAGAGCTATACGGAGTAAGGATAGTATATTTATCAGCTACAAAAACTTGGACATGCAGCATCACTAGCAACGCGCAGAACTATTGTCGACGTCGTCGGCGTTTTTCCCGCGTTCGCACCGAACGCGCGCGGCGCTGGTCAATGTTGCCGGTGCCTCTGGGGGCGTCTCGGACGTTTTCGGCGAGATAAAAACGGGACACTCGTCGAGCAGCGATGAAGTCTTTACTATGTTCTCGCCTCGCAACGTTTATATATAAATAGGCATGTGGTGCCGCAGCTAAATGTCGCCTCCCCTCCCACGTCCCCCCCCCCCAACGGCCATTCGCACGACGGAAGAAGTCTCGTTTGCTCTCTATATATGGTGAATGTAAAGGAGGAAAGAGACGCGTAATTATGCAGCCCTTCAGGGAGCACGGCGCCGAACGGCCGTTTGCTCTCCGCTGGGCGTTTACTCCCACTAACAGGGCGCGTCCCTCGCTCCCTTTCACTCGCACATACAGCATACGGCTCGGCGACGATTTCATCGCCGTTGACGTCATACGGAACCTCACGGCGTCAGCGAAGGCGACAGCGACGCCGACGGCATAAATCCGCTCTGGAGTGTCCATGTACTTACTATCGCAATAAGACAAACCATCGTGACCTGGTTCATGTCGCCTTGGCCGCCTACCCATGTTATTTACCAACTAAATATAAGAAATGTACCTGAAGCAAGGAACCAGCCGAGGAGATAACAATTGTTTAACATGCATTTAGGGCCGATACTATATCTGAATATAAGTAGAAACAAGTATAACATCTGACATGACCCTCATAAAAAAAAAAGCTTCAACATTGGAAGCCGATTCCATTCGCTGGCGTATCCTATCCAGGATTCCGGAGAGCAAACTACTCTCAGAAGAGACTCCACGCCGGTACGATCGCAGGAAAGCTTGTTTTTACTGACAACAGCCGTGAGCTAGAATGGCGGCCAATCCCGTTATTGAAGACAATTAAGCTAGTTCGTGCTGTTTACAAGTTTGGGACATAATTGAGTGAGAAAAAAGACAACACGAGAAGAAGGTGTATAGTGGACAGAGCGCTACGACAATAGAAAAATATATTGCTCAGTCTTGTGTGTCCTTGTCACAGGTTATTTCTGGTAATCCCTCACTCGGTTAAGGGCATACGTAACCTTGCGGATGTTTTGTTCGTTAACCCCTCATCAGTTGCTGCGCAGCCTCGGGTACTTGGGCTTATAAATCATATTACTTTTGAAATGGAGGACTCTTTCTCTAAGGCATCCGTATATGCGCTTTGATTGTTTTTAGTTTTCCTTTTATCGCCGTACATCTCTTGGGTATAGATCTGTATGTATGCAATCAAGCAAGCATTACCGCACTTGATTGCGACTAATCTTCTAGATTACCAACGTTTTCTAACCTCCCGGTGCTGTGCATTTTGTCGTAAGCGAATTCCTGAAGTTTCCCTAACCAAGCTTAGTTGTGGTATTTCACCTTTGAACTATTCTACAGAGGCCTGGTCTGTTTCACATTCTCTCCACACAGTGCAGTCTATGCAGACGAAATTGTGTGGCAGCGATAATGACACTTGGGAACCGGCCACGGTTGCTTAGTGGCTATGTCGTTGCGCAGCTCAACTTCAGATGGGGGGTTCGATCCCGGCCACGGCGGCCCCATTTTGGTGGCGCAAAATCCAGAAGACACCCGTTTACTTAAATTTAGGTGAAATGGTAAAGGACGCCATGTGGTCAGAATTCATCAGGAGTCCTCCAC